>NW_024080677.1:1047824-1203392 GCF_003009895.1 Hyaena hyaena | reverse complement strand
CTTCCTTCCTTCCTTCCTTCCTTCCTTCCTTCCTTCCTTCCTTCCTTCCTTCCTTTCTTTCTTTCTTTCTTTCTTTCTTTCTTTCTTTCTTTCTGTTTTCACCTGTTTTAATAAGGAAGTGTCTTATTGTATGCTATTGAAAATTTTTTTGAAATCGAGCAAGGAACCTATTATATTTTTAAAAGCAAAATAAAAGACTTATAAAGGAAATAGACTGTGCTCCTTTGTATTTTCACTATAATCTTCCTGCAACTCACAGGCCAGAGAGCTCTGAGGGCTTTTAATCAAATGACACGCCTTGACCTGGATCTGGAGGTATTTTCATAGTTCTGGCTCTGATGGTGATCGCTATGTGACCTTGGGACAGTCACTTCCCCTCCCTGGACCACAGCTGCCTCATTTGGAAAATGAAGGGGTTGAACTATAGAGCCTCTAAGGTAGCTTCTAGACTTAAAGCTCTCCATATAGGTGTCTCTCACATTATAAAATCCAACATCTGAAACAATAAATAAAATCTATCTTCACCAAATATCATTTTACTTATGAAAAAGGCCAATAAAGGTAAAACTGCTTATATTATACAAGTGAATTTTTAAAAATAACTGCTTCATTTTAGAAATAGTTTGATTTACACGTAACGTTTCAAATTCTCTTATACCTATAATTGATTAAAATTTTGTCTAGTTGGGCGTTTCAGTGATGGTTCTTTATCCCTAGCAGCTGACCCTGCCACATCCATCAGGCAAAATCACCAGACACATCCCTGTAATGTTCCACTGAAATCTCTAATGGGTGTGATCAAATCAGGCTTAATGTTCGCTTTGGCGAACAGTCACTTTGAAAGCATCTGTTGCTTTCTCATTAGCATTTTATTTCTACCATTAGCCGCACTAAAACATATAAATCACGACTAACACCTTTTCAGAATGAAGGTTAACCCGCTCACCTCAGATCTGATCGTCATTGTAAGGGAGGAGGGGGCCCACAGTGGAAGGAAGAAGGGACATAGAACGAAGGGAGCAAGCTTGGTGTGACCTTGGGTAAGTCACTTCCTCCTCTGGGCCTCAGTTTCCTCATATGTAAATGTGGGGGGGGGACGGTTCTAGATCCCTCCGAAGGGGCTTTTGGCGTTCATGTGCAAGGCTGTCGTACAATAACTTAAGCATCACTTAAGGGCTGTCGTGTGTAAGAAAATTATCCCTTACAGAGTTTCCGATGAGTGCCCCTCCCTCAGTTCATCCCGGGGTATAGCGGACACACCCATTGCATCCTTTAGCTTCAGAAGGAAAAATGGTTCCCCACCCCCAAGAAAGCCACCACAAGGGAGAGAAGTGGGGAGTCAGCAAAGGGCTTTATTTATGAGCTTCCTCCCAACAACCTCAGCTCACGTGCTTTCTGGGCGCATCGACTTGAGACCTGGTTTCCCTATTTAGTCGTGCAGAAATAAGGACAAGTCTGTGGGTAGGTGGGTCTCGGGGTCCTGGGAACAGATAAGCAAATGAGGTCCTGGGGAACTGGCCAATAGGCTCAACCTCCCTTTAATGACCTGGGGAGGGGCTTTCAAACTTTCAGAGACACGGAAGTCCTTTTACAAAATGAAATGTAATGAAGAACACAGCACATAAAACAAAGAAAAGCTGCACCTAGCTGGCATAAATTTATTTTGTATGTGCACATTTATGACATTTTTGAAAACTCAAGAGGTTGTTCGTTTGGACTAACGCAAAATTTTGAGATTAGAGAATACGGGTGACAGTTGCTATCTCACCAGCCTCGGCAGCTGCTAAACGTCTGTAATTTATTTTGTTGCATCATTTCCTGGTTGCAAATAGGAGCTTTTTTTCTGAGGGTGGCACGGCCTGCTAGCGACGTTCCTCAAGTGCCCGGCGACAGCAAACTTTTTGTTCTGAAGGTTGATCCTAACTTGCTCCTAGCGGTTGGTGATGTGTTAAAGTGGTATAATTCCTGCAATAGCATGTATATTATTTCTTGTTTGGGGTAAAAAAATTTTTTTTAACGTTTATTTATTTTTGAGGGAGAGAGAGAGCACGAGGAGGGGAGGGGCAGAGAGAGAGAGGGAGACACAGCATCTGAAGCAGGCTCCAGGCTCTGAGCTGTCCCCAATGCGGGGCTCGAACTCACGGACCGTGAGATCATGACCTGACCTGATCTGAAGTTGGACACTTAACCGACTGAGCCTCCCAGGCGCCCCTGGTTTAAAATTTTTCTAACTATATTATAAAAATACAGATTGAAGTTCACGTGAAATTTCCAAATCACTTCTGTGAAAAGCCTTTGGGCAGTGGGCATGGAGAATTCTGGAGGCTTCAGGCTGCCTTCTTGCGGGATGTGGTGAAATCTATTCTCACCACACAGGGGCGGGGCAAGGGGCCCACGGTGAACTATAGGCCGCTAATGTGTAAAGCTGTGTTTTAAAGTCAGGCTCTCAACAGGGCACCTGGGTAGCTCAGTCGGTTGAGCATTTGACTTCAGCTCAGGTCATGATCTCACGTTTCATGGGTTTGAGCCCTGCATCGGGCTCTGTGATGACTGCTCACTCAGAGCCTCCATGGAGCCTGCTTCAGATTCTGTGTCTCTCTCTCTCTCTGACCCTCCCCTGCTCATGCTGTCTCTCTCTCTCTCTCTCAAATAAATAAAACATTAAAAAAACTATTAAAAAAAGTAGAGTCAGGCTCTCAAATCTCACTGGATCTCTCAGTTACCTCCTTCCTATGGTTTCCTATTCCCTTGCGAGAGTCTTTTTTTTTTTTTAATTTTTTAATGTTTTATATTTATTTCTGAGAGAGAGAGAGAGAGAGAGACAGTGTGAGCAAGGGAAGGTCAGAGAGAGAGGGAGGTATAGAATCTGAAACAGGCTCCCGGCTCTGAGCTGGCAGTCGGCACAGAGCCCGACGCGGGGCTCGAACCCACAAACCGTGAGATCATGACCTGAGCCAAAGTCGGACGCTTAACCGACTGAGCCACCCAGGCACCCTCCCTTGCCAGAATCTTGTTTGAAGGCTCTAACCTCCCTTCGGCAGGTTCTAGACCTCACCTAGAAAGCTCGTTGGGGCCAGTGTGTTAAGGGAAGTACAGCCCTTGCCTGAGACCACCATGGAGTAGGGGAGGTGGACTTAATATCCTCTAAAGAGAAGGCGAATCTTAGATATGGTAGGAGGGTCCCTGGAGCTGCCTACCCCACACCCCCATCCTTCCCTAGCCAATCTCCTTCCAGGGTCCACCCTGCACGTTCTAGACTTTATTTTTAGTAATAAAGCCAACATTTCCATAATACTCCAGTGTGCCAACTTATACACTAGGCGCTGTGGGGACGCGGAGATGAGTAGGGTCCCTCCAGACTCCCAGCAGCTGACAGTCAACAGAAACGTGAGCCCCGAGGCCGCTCCACCTGAAAGCGAAGCCGGGTTCATGGTACTCCTCAAATATTCCTTTCAACATCGACTCAGCTTGTCTTAAAGACCTTTGGATATTAATTCCTTTTTTAGGACCCAGGAAGATCTATTTAAATGTTCACACTCTTCTGCCCCAGCACCCCTCCCCCTCTGGAAGTGGGAGAAAGCAAACTTCGGGGTGTCTGCTAATGATAGATGGCCCGGGTCTCCCTTTGTATTTATTGCTTGGCATGTAGGTCTCGATCTTAGATTGTTTCAAAATGGCCAGGCACAGTCAACATGTGGTATCTCCAAAATCTTAGAGACAGAGGTCACAATATCATGTGCCTGAAGGAGTTATAAAAAGAAGAAGAAGAAGAAGAAGAAGAAGAAGAAGAAGAAGAAGAAGAAGAAGAAGAAGAAGAAGAGGAATCTCTCCACCATTTGTTGGTTAAGGCTGAAGACTCTGCTTCTTGGGCAGTGAGGGATAGAATCCCAGGAAAGCAATTTTGCAAAGGCAGATAGCGAGGATATCTTGTTGACGCCCATATACCATTTCTGCCTTCCCGGGTTCTCCCGCGGTGGAGGGGGGCTGGGAGCCTTGCACTGAGGCTCTGCACAGCCCCTGCTGAAAGTCAGACTGTCTCTGAGATGAGGGATGTGCAGGCTTGTAGGGATAGTGAAAGGTGTCACTGACGTGGAAGATGAGAGGAAGTCTGTGAACAATTTTCAGTATTTCAAAGAGCTTAATGGGAATTCCGCGTTTGCCCAGATCTGGCTTGCAGTCTCACCAAGTCCTCCCCTCCGCCTTTTTTTTTCTGGCTGTGTGGTTACACCAGGGACTAGCTCATGCAAACCAGAAGCTCCGCTGGGCCAAATGGGATTGTGATGAATCACCTGAGCTTTGACAGCAGACAGATCCCGGGTCAAGCCTGTGCTCATCTATTTCCTAGCAGAATGACGTTGATGGAGCTGCCTGATCTCTTGGAACTTCTATGTCCTTGTCTGTAAAATAAGTATAGTTATAATACCCACCTCACAGCATTGTTGGAATTGGTCCATAGAAAGTCCTCCATTAAAGTTAGCTATTATTGGGGAGCCTGGGTGGCTCAGTCTTTTGGGCGTCCGACTTCAGCTCAGGTCATGATCTCATGGTTGGTGGGTTCAAGCCCCGCGTTGGGCTCTGTGCTGACAGCTCAGAGCCTGAAGCCTGCTTTGGATTCTGAGTCTCCCTCGCCCTCTGCCCTTCCCCCGCTCACACTCTGTCTCTCTCTCGCTCTCAAAAACAAATAAACATAAAAAATTTTTTAGGTTAGCTGTTATCATTAGTAGCGATGATTCATGCAAAACGGGAAATTGAATTCTTTAATAGAAGTAGCACAATGGAGCGCCTAGCTGGCTCAATCGTGCGACTCTTGATCTGGGGTTTGTGAGTTCAAGCCCCATGTTGGGCATAGAGATCACTTAAAAATAAAATCTTAAAAAAAAAACAACAAAACACCTTGGTAGGCAAAAATCCTGTGAAACTGGTAGCTCAGAGGGGTTAATTGTTTACACCGGGCAACAGTTAGGCTTTTGATTTTCTGTGCGATGGTGGAGTGGACATATGTGCCTGATTAAAATTTAATTGAGATGCTTTCATTTCATTCCCTTGGGCTGACTATGCCTATCTTCTGGTGTCATAAAATGAGCTCAGGACCATCAGGCCCCATGGTGACCTCTTTCTAAGCCACCTCTGTGTCCTTTAGATGGAAAGCTGTTGATTGAAAGGGGAAGAAAAATACCCTCTGTCACGATGGCTGCAGATCACATTCAATCAGGACAGCATTCTATTGATTCAAAAGCCACACACACACACTTCCAAGCCTGGCAATACCTGTGACCTGGGGAGAATGGGGGAGATTGAAGGTTTCAATCCCACCACCACCTGGTAGTAGGTGGAAGTAGCTTGGACGAATGTAGCCTGTGCTAGGATTTTTGCTTAATTCTCAATCATCTCATTTCTACTCTTTGTTCTCGGAGCTCTTTCTTGGCAATATGTTGAGACTTACGATTTTTTCTCCTTAAGAAAAATATTGTGATCCTAAAAGCTGCTCAAAAAATAAACACTGTAGAAACCGTGTGGGGTGTGTGTGTGTGTGTGTGTGTGTGTGTGTGTGTGTTGAGCTGAAAGCAGTGCCAGGAAAAAAAGTAAAATTTGGTTTCCAACGTTTCTTCGTGCCGCTATGTTACATGACTCGAAGGCCAGACCTAATATTCGGATTTCCCTGTTTATCGAGGCTGTGTGGAAACGTCCTGATGAATGCCGACCCTCTTCGCCTCCATCCAGACACACAGCCCTCCCTGGGCTCACTTCACACTAACTGCCCTCTGGCATCTCTCTGTTAGACTTCCTTTTTCACCACACAAAAGATGTTGCCATGAATAATCATGCTTCCCCCCCACGCCCCCACCCACAACTGAAGACTTCAGCTTCACAGCAAATGGGATACATTCATTTACGTCTCTAGAAGACACTGGACGTGTAATAGCTCATTGAAATGGGTGGGGGCAGCTCACTGCTGAAGTCCATTTTGTGTTAGTCTTGACTAAAAATGAAATGAATGACGATTAACAATTCAGAAAATGGAGGTGGTTCATGAAAATGAACTCCGATGATAACAACTTGCGGCCCATCCCGCAGGGAATCATTTCTCTCCTACTTGATTATAACGATGAAAACTTCACTTTTACGGGGAAAAAATGAAGTCCTTCTTATCAGGGAGAAAAACTGTTTCCCAAGGCTGGCGGCAGAAGTGTTTGTTTTTCTAGAAATAATAAAAAAAAATGTTTCCTCTCAAGTGACACATTAAAGGAAGTTGCTCTTCAGACCTAACTACGTCGTAGTGAATGTTTGAATCCGGGAAAAATTTTCTCCCATATGAAACTAAACTTAAGCCAGATGCATGTAGATTTCTACAATGGGAACTCGCCAAGTTGCAACTACCTGAACAGGTACACAATCTGGAAGTGCTTCTGATTTACTGAAGACAGACTCAAACGCTCTGGGCCTGTGTCACATGATTTATTAAATGGAGCAACTAGCATGCTCTAGAATTCCTTCCTCACTCCCCAAAGGAGAGGGATTTATCCTTACACGCTTAGTGCTACAGAGTCACGTAGATATGACACTGTCACTAAGCAAGGCATGACCTTTGAAGAATACCTCCCAGAGAAATGAAGTGACTGTAAAGGAGGCAAAGGAAGGGGACAAATAGAACTGTAGGCTTTCATCTCTGCAACAATTCCAACTCTGCCATAGAGGAGAGCAAGTCTCTACCCTACGAGCGATCTCCACTGGTCTCTGTGATTACGAGGGACACTCTCCAGCAGGGAAGCCATTTGCCCCTGTCTCAAACCTCTTTGCCCACCACCGGCCTTTGGACAACCTGTTAGTAAAGGAGAGAAAGGTTCTTTTATGTTTAAATCTCACAGCCCCTGAAACTGCCCTTCAGAAACTCTATCTTTCCCCTTCTTTCTTTTCTTGGCAACACTGAAAGTCCTTTGTAAACATCCTCCCGGAAAAGTCTCTGTAGATCTGTCTGATAAACTTCGAATGGGGGAGAGTTTAAACTCCTGTCTGAGAACAGATTAGATGGAGAGCTTAAGAGATTATTCCCTTCAGAGAAGGAGCTGAAATCACCAAGCATGAAAAGGTGTCAAGGAGAAATAGAAAGGACGCAGTTCTGGTCTTTCCCTACAGGGCTTTTTTTTCTCTCCCCAGAACCCAAAGGTCTTGCGAGCCTTGTCGCTGATCGGGAGAAAGGCTCTTGATTCTAAATGCACAAAATTGGGAAAGCAAAGGTAACGAAACATGAAGAGATAGGCTCAGAGTTAGAGCTAACTGACATAAAAACCACTCCAACCAAAAAGAAATAGCCCATTGAGGGGCATCTGGCTGGCTCAGGCGGTAGGGTGTGCAACTCTTGATCTCGAGGTTGTGAGTTTGAGCCCCACATTGGGTGTAGAGATGACTTAAAAGTCTTAAAAAAAAAAAAAAGAAAGAAAAGAAAGAGTCCAATGGGTCAGAAATGCAAATTATTACTATTCTTTCTTTAAGAATGTGTTGATGACTCCAGTTTTATTTAAAAACAAACCTGCCCATCTCTCCTTCCCATCCTTCTTCCATTGTGGGCCAAAGAAAATGCATTTGTCTGCTGGAAACATTGATTTCTTCCTAAATTTAAGATTTTTGCGGGCGCCTGGGCGGCTCAGTCGGTTAAGGGTCCTGCTTCCGCTCAGGTCATGATCTCGAGGTCCGTGGGCATGAGCTTCACATGGGCTCTGTGCCTGCTTCCGATTCTGTGTCTCCCTCTCTCTCTGCCCTTCCCTTGCTTGCACTCTGTCCTTCTCTCTCTCAAAAATAAATAAACGTTAAAAATATGTAAAAAAAAAAAAACAACATTGAAAGATGATGTGGTTCGTGGTGGTTTCAGGGATGGCTCTTACACTCTCTCTCGTCTTACTCTGCCCTCCCCCCCCCCCCCCCCCCCGGGAACATAGCTAGTTGCTTTATATGCAGCGAACAGTGGAAGTTTCCCATCCCAGGAGACTTTGGCAGAGACTAGATGGTGGTTACTCCAAAGTCGGGGAGCTTCTCGTGCTGGGTGGAAGTGGGGACCAGAAAACCCCCAAGGCCCTTTTCTAGTTCAAAGGCCCTTCGGTCCTATCCTAGAAGGCCCTGTAGTTCAGAAGCAATTGCTGTTAAGTCCAGATACCAGACTCAGATATTTACCCCTCTTCCCACCCAGAAGATCAAACAGCAGGTGTCCGGCGCTTTGTGAGGACAGCAATAGGTGGGTGGTTTGTTAGGCCAGGGCTTGAGTGATTGTGGAGAACTGGTCTAGACACTATTAAAGCAAAACAGGCAAATTAAAACCCTACTCTTGTTTGAATGGCATCTCTTCGGTGAGACCGTGATTTTAAGCTCATAGATGACCACGTCTGTTTTTGAGAATGAAGCTTTGTTGAGGCGTACTTGCCACAAAACCAACTGCGTACATTTGAAATGTACAATTTTGGTGTTTTGCCATATGTATGCACCCCTGAAATCGTCACCACAAGCAAGAGAGTGAGGATATCCTTCACCTGCCAAAGTTTCTTCATCTCCCTTTGTGATTCTGCTCAGCCCTTGGGACCCTATCTGCCCCTCTCTCCATCTCTAGGCAATGGCTGATGTGCCTTAGGTCACTGCACGTTAGTTTGTGTCATGTAGAGTGTCATTTGAGTGCAGTCATAAAAGACTTGATCTTTTTGTTCTGGCTTCTTTCACTTGGCATGATTATTTTGAGATGCACCCTTGTTGTATATATCAATAACTTATTCCATCTTATTGCAGAGTAGTCGTCTATTATATGGATATATTACAATTTATTTATCCATTTACATATTGATAGACATTTTTATTTACAGTTGTTTACAGTCCCAAGTAAAGCTGCCTTGCATGCTTACGTATAAGTCTTTGGGTAAATACCTGGATCGTATGTTAGGCATATGTTTAACTTTTCCACAATGGTTGACCATCTTACATTCCCACCAGTGGTGTGTGAGAGTTCCGTTTGGTCCACCTCCTTGCCAGCACTTGATATACTTAGGGTTTTTGTTTGTTTGTTTTAGACCACATTTAGTGGGTGTGCCGTGGCTACATCATATCTCACTGTGATTTTAATTTGCGTTTCTCTGAGGACAGACGATATATATCGTTTCCCATGTCTCTGCCATCTGTATTCTCCTTGGATGTAACGTCTGCTTAAATCTTTTGCTCATTTTGTAATTGGTTTGTTTGTTTTCCTATTATTGAGTTTTCAATGTTTTTGAATATAATTCGGATACGATTCTCTTCTCAGATCTGGGATCTGCAAATATTTTCTCCACATTCTATTTTCTTTTTTTCTCACAACAGTGTCTTTTGAGGATACGTTCTTAATTTTGGTAAAATATAATTTACTAATTTTTTGTAAAGCACTGTGCTTTTTGGTGTTGTGTCTAAAAAATATAGGCAGGGTTATATTCCCTCCCCCTTCCCAAAAAAAGAAATATTGGAAGAACCATGGGTCACAAGGAATTTCTCCTATGTTTCCTTCTTTCTTCTTCTTCTTCTTTTTTTTTTTTAAGTTTTATTTAATTTGAGAGATATAGAGAAAACATGAGTGGGAGAAGGGTAGAGAGAGAGGGAGACAAAGAATCCTAAAAGGCTCCATGCTGCCAGCACAGAGCTCTATGTGGGGCTTGAACCCATGAAGCCGTGTGATCATGACCTGAGCCGAAACCTAGAGTCAGACACGTAACCGACTGAGCTACCCAGGCGCCCCTCTCTCCTGTTTCTTTAAGAAATTTTGTAGGTTTTAGTTCTATATTTAGGTCTAAGATCTATCATGGGTTATTTCTTGAATATGTTGTGAGGTATAGATTGAAATTTGTTTTTGTTTTTTGCATTGTTTGTCCAATTGTTTCTGCCTCTCCGTCAAAAAACAATTGAGTGTATATATGCAGGGTCCATTTCTTGATTCTCTGTACTGTTCCATTGGACAGTTTGCTCATTGTTACACCAATATTATGCTGTCTTGATTACCGTAGCTTTTAGAGAGATCTTGAAATAAGATAGTGTATGTCTACAACTTCATTCCTTTTCGAAAGTGTTTTGGCTGTTCTAGTTTCTTTGTCTTTCTAAATTGGACAGAACCTGCCTAGTATGGGTAGATATGGGACATACAGACAAGAGTCTAAGCTTCTTTAAATTTTTTAAAAATGTTTTTATTTCTTTCTGAGAGAGAGAGAGAGAGAGAGAGCATGAGCAGGGTAGGGTAAGAGAGAAAGGGAGATACAGAATCCAAAGCAGGCTCCAGGCTCTGAGCTAACTGTCAGCACAGAGCCGGACACGGGGCTCGAACCCACGAACTGTGAGATCATGACCTGACCCGAAGTCGGACGCTCAACCGACTGAGCCACCCAGGTGCCCCGAGTCTAAGCTTCTTTAAACCACACTCACCATCAGCTCCTTACGAAAGAGGATTCAGAGATAGACTCAGCAATTCCACCTTTATTTAGAAGTACAGTCCAAAGTATCTTGAAAGAGAAATATTTAAATAACTTGAAAGACAGGAAGCGAGGGAGGAGGGAGGATGAGCTTCATGGAAGAGATGAAATTTATTGGTAGAAATCTGATAAGTAGGGAGTAGATGGAACAGGAGTTAGCATCTAGAGAGCATTATATAAGGTACGTTGAGCAAGAATTCCAATTAGGTTGTAAGAAAGGGTGCGTAAAGAATATGATGGGAGACAGAGCTGAAAAAGTGGGTTGTCTTCAGATGGCCGAGGGGTTTGAAATGGAGGTTGAAGAGTTTGTGCCTAATTTTCTGGATGGTGAGGAGCCATGAAGGTTTTTTTGTTTTTGGGTTGGTTTTTGTTTTGTTTTGTTTTGTTTTCAGAGAGGGTTTTTAAGAGGGATGGGATTGTTGTGAAAGTTGAACCAACAGCAGTAACTGGACCTCTTCAAGCTCACGACCTGCTACAGATCCAGTCACATCTTCCCTGCTGGACACTGGAGGCGGGGGGAGGAGGAGGGGAAGAGAGAGCTAAGACTTGGGGGAGAGGCTGACTGGCAGTAGGGCTTTAATTTCAGTGGAATGTTTTCATGGGCATTGCCTTTCCTTTCCTGGATGGGTGAATGAGTGGAGGTTCCTTGGGAGTGTTTTTCTTGGGCACTTTCATTGGGTTTCAACTGAAAGCACAGGATATTGGTATGATCTTCACGGTTTAGGTTGAATTGCAAGCCACCCCCAAAACTTCCTTGAGGTTACATTTTATCCAACCCTTCTCACTGTTCAGATGCCTACTGAACACAGATTTATAGAATGCCAAAGCTGGAAAGGGCCCCCAAGACCATCTGATCCATCCCTCTCTTCTTCGTCCCGCTGTAAAAAGTAAGAGTGGGAGAGGAACTCAATTCCAATAAAACACATCTGATCACACCACTTAGTCTAGAGAACCCTCCAAAGGCAGCCCAACGTCTTTAGCCGATGTGACCATGCATCCTGGTTTGCCCAAAATAGTTCTGGTTCTTCCTTGTGCCTCTAGGGCAACTATTCTTCATGACCCGATTCGCTCTCCGAAGTGAACCAATCTGGACGAGAACTCATATGGACACCCTAAGTGATGCTTTCCAACATATGGGCCACAGAGTGGAGCCAGGCATTGAGGAGGGGGGGAATCTTAGAGTTATTGTAGTGGGGTTTGTAAGGCCATCATGCTTATAAAGCTTCTCGATCAGCAGAGGAAAAGTAAGACTGCTACATTTAATGGTCTAAGATAGATATGGAAGTTAAGTCCAAGAATCACTGGAAAATATTGGGACATAATGACCTAGGGGGATCCAGCCTTCTTTACCTGGCCTCTCTCCTCCACTGCTCACCTCCTAAACTCCTATGGTCCAGCCCAGGGGATAATTCTTGGCGCCCTGACTCTACCATGCTGTTTCAGGGCTCAGTGCTTTGAACATGGTTCCCTCTGCTGGAAGAGGGGACCCCTGTTATGTCTGACTGATGAGTACCCACCTTCCTTCCAGGCTCAGAGCTGTCACTCTCTTGTTCTCCTTCCCCATGCAGGGCAGAGCTGAACGCTCTCTCTTCTGAGCCCCCGGTGCCCTGTGTTCTCTTCTGTCCTGGCTCCCATTAACACTCTTTATGGCCTGTGCTTAATCAGCTGCATGTCTCCGTCCTGGACTGTGAGCAGCTCCAGGGCCAAGGCTGTGCCTAACTTCTGAGCACGTTGCCTGGGACAAGGAAGGGATTCAGGAAACGTTTGTCAAGTGCACTCATTCAACCAATATTTATTGAGCATTAATTTTATTCCAAGCATGACGTTGCAGAGGACCCAGCAGTGCCTGCAACAATATCTCTGTCGCGGGGCATTTTATAGGCCAATCCGTGAACCATGTGGCATGAGTGTGTGGGCCTAGCTGTGCATCATGCGCATGCGTACACGTTTATCTGTGCTGGCCGGAACCCTGGGTTCCTCTCAGGAAGCCAGAACACTTCAGAACAAATCCGTCTTTTTCCATGCAGCTTCTTGGTGAATTAAGAAGCATAAATCTCTGGTCTATTTAAAAACAGGGAAAGGGAAGTCTGCGGAGGCTAAAATAACTTTCTCAAGGTCACCGAGTTGTGTGGTTGGTCCCCCCAGAAGGAAGCCTTGTGCCTCGGACCCAGCTGAGCCCAGGGGGGGAGTGACTTGGATCCCACCAAGCCCCGCCCAGGGTCCCCAGGGTTGCCTGCTGGGGACAGGCAGGCCGTGCTGGTGCCTGTCCCCCGGCAGGAGCCCCTCCCAGGAGCTGGTCCAAAGCCCCAGAGGCTGAGCAGAAGCCCCGCAGAAGCCTGTGTGCTGTTTGTGGTGAGGTGGGCTCTGTTCTCGGTGGTTTATTTATGCAATTCCTGGAGTGAGAGAGAAGATTTGCAGCTGGGGCTGAAGTAAATACCAGGTCCTGGGGAGCTCAGCAAATGATAATGCAAAGCCCTGAAGCAAAAGAAGAGGGAGATGGCCAGGGAGAAGGGGGAGGCGGAGTGGAGGGGACGGGGGGAGGGGGAGGGGAGGGAGAGAGACTGAGATGTGGTGCCCCTCAGGCTGAGCCCTGATTGAGTCCAGGAGAGGCAGGGAAGATGCGGTTTGCCGTCCGAATTCTGTAAAGGAGTAAACCCTGCTTTGCCACCCCCAACTCACTTCTGCCTCCAAACAACCCTCCCCACCTCAGCTCGGAGAATCCTTGCTTCTTGCAGTCTGGGCTGTGACTTTGGGCTGCCCTGGGTTCCTCATTCGGGACTCCTCCTTCCTGCCTGAATTCCATACTTGAATGCGCTCAGGACAGAGAAGGAGGTAAGGTGCGGCCTCCCAAAGGCCAGAAGTGAAAGGCAACGGCTCCCGTGGGAGTGTCGGTCTGCAGGGCGGGCTGGCGACGGTGGGGGGGCCTGCACCCCAGCAGAGGCCCAGGTCTGCCCGCGCTGTCTGGGGCCTGGCCCGGGGGGGGGGGGGGGCTTGCCCGATCTCCCTGGAGGTGGCTCCCCCAGCTCTGAGCCTCTGTTGGTTAACCTTCCATAACAGGCTCTCCCAGTTCCAACAAATAAAGAGCCTCCCTGTGGCTCCGAGAAAGTGACTTGGAGGTGGCTGTTAGGTAGCCGGAACCCTGAAACCCAGATGACTCAGCAAGGCTCAAGCTGTGCCAGGAGCCTCCCTCCGGCAAGCCCTGGGCCTTCTCTCACCCCCAAAGCGGTTTCTTTCTGTCTCTTCAATCCTCCGCCGGTGGGCCAGGGCCCCCTCCCCCCTTGCTTGTCACGACCACACATACCCTTCCACTTTCTGGGGTCACTTGCCTCCTCTGGGGGCCCATCAACACGCCCGATAAAGCAGAGGGTAAGGAGGCCAAGGGACTGAAGCAGCTTGAACTGGAGAGAAAGGGGAAGAGAATTCTTCTTCACGGAGGGGCTGTGACTCGGGGGCCAGCAGTCCGGGGCTTCGGTCTGGAACGCTGTGTCTGAAGCGTGCTGGGACACCGTGTGCAGTGACTGCCCGCATCCTCCCTTCCAGACATGTGGCAAAAATACAGAACACGGATGGTGCCGTAGCAGCACCCAACACAGTGAACAGGGCCCTGCCCGGAGCTCAAGAGCCCAATAGCAGCTTCCTAGGACCAGCCCGAAGGCTCAGGAGGGCCCAGTGTCCTGGACACTCTCTCTGTCTTCACTCCTCTTCCACTCTAGACAGCTCGGCATAGGTTTGGTGCCTGATCTAGGGCCCGGTACGTAAGAGGCGCTAAACATATTTGCTGAATGAATGAATGAAGGATTAAAACATGAACCAAATAGAGAGGGGATAGGAAGAGATGGAGGAAGTAGAAATCGGGAGGGGGCGGAGCCTGGGGACCAGGGTGTAGGGCTGAGAGGTTGAAAGGGGCTTCTGTGTTTTGGGGCAGATAAAATACATGTGCAACTCATGAATCGTACCCATCGAACTATAACACTGCCATAAATATTCCACAGGTCACACAGTCTGCACATACTCACCCCCATTGGGCGGCAGCTGTATTGGGTTGGCCATTCAAGGGATTTTGGTATCAGAGCCGGAGGACCCCAGGGACCATATGATCCAGTGCTCCCAAATTACAGATAAAGAAACAGTCGAAGGAAGGCAAGTGACCAAGGCCAAGGTCATCATGAGTTCGGGCAGGGACCATGTCTGGGTCAGGTTCTTCTGGCTCTGCCTGTCCTGGTCCAGGGGATTCCAAGAGGCAGCTTTTCCCAGACAACTTTGACTGATGGCTGTGACTCATTAGCACATGGATCAGTCCGACCTGGCCTCTCTCTGCCCTCTCTTTTGAAATCACCTTCAGCCCTAGAGCCTCTTGTAACCTCTTCTCTACTTCGCCAGCTGCTCTCCCCTCCAAGCCTGCCTGGAATCCCCAGGCATTAAAAAAAAGAAGCACGTGTTTTGCCCTTGAGAAGAAATTCTTCACTTCTACCTAAACACCCCAGAGATTGAGAGACCAGTGTGGCATTCATTCATCCGTTTCTCCATGGTGACAGCACATCATAGATGCTCACTCAGGATTTAGTGTTGGGAGGAGGCAGGAAGGGATGGAGACCAGAACTCTAGGCGGCCTGGGGAATCATGAGCTTTACGAGTTTTGTTTGTGGGTTTTCTCGGCAAAGCCCTGGACCCTGTGGTGTGGCAAGAAGTGATTTTATGTGCCTGCAAGAGAAGCAAAAGTGTTTGCTATTAGACCTGCATTTATACTCAGATATAGTCAAAAGACTGAAGTAGGCTTCCACACCCAATTAAAATCAAACCAGATCAAGTTAGTAGGTACGTCTTATGCATCGGGGACCTATAGCTGGAATAGGCTTGTGAGCTCCTTGCCTTTTAATATTAATTTCCAGAGACGCAAGCACAAGCCTCCTTCAGTAACAGTTTATGACTCATTTCCAGTCTAATTCTGGAGTTAATGTCTCCCATCCCTAAGCCAAGAGCAGCTGGGTGACGGGCCCTGCCATGGAGGGGTCGTGTGAATTTTGTTTGGATGGCTCTTTTGGAGTGGGGTCTGCAAAATTACATATTCAGTCATTGAAATGTTTCAATCAAAGGGATAGAGAAGAACTCGAGGAATGGCTTTCAACGGTACTTCAAAGATGGTGGCTAAGATGATCTTATAAGGTCATAACCAAAGTCAAGGAGTAGTTTAGAGATGCCCCGGCCTGGACTTGTTATAACCCATCGTGTGTTTTGTAACTTCAAGTGAGGTCATTGGTTGCTCCAAATACAATTACGTATGCTTTAGCCTAAGGATTTACACACACACACACACACACACACACACACACACACACACACATACTTATGCACGTGCTCGCACACGCACACACACACGCACACCCCATGTGATGCCTGATTATCTACATTTGCCATGTAGCAGTTTTGCTAAGAGTTGGCTTGTGGGAACAAGAACAAACAAGAAATTAAGCAACACATAGGCAACTCCTATCCAAATGTGGCAGGTCACTGAAATCACCTTTGAAAAAAACAAACAAACAGAACCCTTTACAAACTAAAAAAACTCGCACATCAGAAAAAATACAAAACTTTGTACAGAGAGGCAAATTGCTATTAAAGGCAAATAACAAGTGGAACCAAATGCGAAAACTTTCAGTGTTTGACCGTCATTGTTCCACGGTGGTTAGGGAATCATCCGGGGAAATAAAATAACTTTCCTAAGTGACTGTAGCAAAGTGTGTTGAAGTGGGCCGAGCCCTGGGATTTAAGGGTGTTATGTAAAGGGCGCAGTGGGAAAGTAGGCTAAAAGGAGGGGTCAGACTGGTTTTTGAGGGGTCTTGTAGGCCTTCCTTAGGAGTTTGAACTTCCTGGGCAGGGAAGGGTGTGGAAGATTTTGAAGGGGAGAGGGGAGAAGGTGGGGGTTGGGTTTAGCAGAACCCATCAGTAGCCTGGAGGAGAGAGATCAGTGGAGGTAAAGGCAAAAAGCCCAGTTCAGAGGATGTAGCAAAAGAGAGAAGACTTTCTGGCTGCGGTAAAGATGACAATATAGCTATGGCTGTATTTAGATAGAATTATCTGAGCCTGTGGTGGATGATGATGGCAGGCGGGTGTGACGGGAAGGGAGGAATAGAAGACAGCTCTGAGCCTGGATATCTGGGAGGGCGATGATCGTTAGATCCTCAAGTGCTTCTCTGGCCAGAATGGTAACCACTGGCCCCAGGTTTCTACTGAGCCCTTGAAATCCAGGTAGTCTGAATTGAGATGTGCGCTCCGTATAATGGGTATACCTATTTCAAAGACTAAGCACCAAAGAGAATATAAAATATCCCATTAATAATTGTTGCATGTGGATTTTGCAAAATACTATTTTGGATATGTTATAGGGTTAAATAAAATATTAAAAATTCCACTTTTTTTCTTAAGTAATGTGGCTACTAGGAACGCCTGCATGGCTAGTCTATTAGGCATCCCTCTCTTGATTTCCGCTCAGGTCGTGATCTCACTTGAGCTTGAGCCCCGCATCAGACTCAGTGCTGACTGTGGAGAGCCTGCTTGGGATTCTCTCTGTCCCTCTCTCCCCACTTGCTCTCTCTCTTTCTCTCAGAATCAATAAATTAATTTTAAAAAATAATGTGGCTACTAGAAAATTTAAAATAGCCCACGTGGCTGGCATTCGATCTCTCGGGCAGTGCCACTCCAGTGGTTTCTCATTATACTTCGATTCAGATCCAAATTCCTCACTGCGACTGTCAAGGTCTTATGCGATCTGACCTCCCTCTGCCTTTCTGGCCTCAGTGCGGGGCACACCCCCTGTGGTTAGCGTGGTTCAGGCACGCTGGACTCGCTGGTCGCCCAACTCCCCAGTGCTCTTGCCTGCCTCGAGGACCTGGTCCTGGCCGTGCCCCTGCCCTTGACGTTCTGTCTTGAGCCCTTGACCTGTTTAATCCTTCCACCATTCATGGCAGTGCAGATGCCACTTCTCAAGAGAGTTTCTTTTGACTGCTGTTTCTAAATTTCCTTAATCTTTATTTATTTATTTTTAAAAAATTTTTAACATATATTTTTGAGAGAGAGATAGAGTATGAGCACGGGAGGGGCAGAGAGAGAGGGAGACACAGAATCCTAAGCAGGCTCCAGGCTCTGAGCTGTCAGCACAGAGCCCGATGCGGGGCTCGAACTCACAAACATGTGCGATCATCACCTGAGCTGAAGTTGGATGCTCCACCTACTGAGCCACCCGGTCGCCCCTTGACTGCTGTTTCTAAAACCGCTTTACCTCCTTCCTGCAGCAGCACTCTATCTTTGTGCCCTTTTTTTTTCCTCACAACACTTCATCTGCATGGGAATGACTTTGCTAACTATTCTGATGAGTGTTTTTCTATTTCTTCCTGACTACTATTTAAGCTCCAAGAAATCAGGGACCCTATCTTACTTTCCTTTGTATCTCCAGTGCCTAGGGCTGTGCCTGCCACGTGATGCGTGTGCCATAAACATTGATGAATGAACGAATTGAGAAATAGAGAACTATTAAGAAGGGGAAGGGTCGGGGAGTGTCTCAATTGCTATTTGCTGTGTAACAAACCATCCCCAAATTTAGCAGCTTGAGAGCTGACGCTGGCCAGCCTGGACGCTGAGAACATAAACATAAACCTCTTATTGTCTGTATTAACCTGACTTCACGCTATTTCTCTTCCTTTGTTAGCAGAACTTTAGTTTCCCTCTGTCTTCATTTGTATGACTGTATTTCTCCAAGAGTCTTGTCCAGGGAAACCGTTCAGCTGTTCATTAAAGGAACTTCCCATCAACTCTTGGATGGGAAATATCAACAGATGGTTGGTGCCCTGAGATACTCTGAGGTGCTCGGCTGGAAATCCTTGCCTTGCTCTTTCCACCAATTTTGGATTGTCACGTGGCGGTCCTTGCCCAACCTTAATTCCACCTCCACACGGAAAGACTGCCTTAAACCAGGCTTCCGGTTTTCAATAAATTCTGACCTTACCTGTCCCACTGACAAAGCTTCGGTAGGTGCTCTTTCTTGCTACAGGAAGGAATGAATTCGCTTTTGTCTTATCAACAGGTTGTGTTCATTTTATCTGGGGCCAACTTTATAGGCTTAAAAGAACAACATTCTCCTTCTCCCCTCACTGTGGGAGGTGACTGGGCTCAGCTGGGCAGCCTGTGCTCCCCATACTGTTGGCCATGTGCTAGGCCTTTTGGGCCTCCACCATCTGCAACATCCAAGATGGCGCCCTGGAACGTGGGGTGCCTTGGTGATGGCATCCGTGTTGGCTGCAAGGGTGGCCTCAGCTAGGATACTAGGAGGGCAGGACCTCCCTCTCTGCATGTGGTCTTTTAAAAAAAATGTTTTAAAATGTTTATTTATTTTTGAGAGAGAGAGAGAGAGAGAGAGAAACAGAGAGCAAGAGGGGGAGGGGCAGAGAGAGAGAGGGAGACACATAATCAGAAGCAGGCTCCAGGCTCTGAGCTGTGAGCACAGAGCTGGACGCGGGGCTCTAACCCACCAACCATGTGATCATGACCTGAGCCGAAGTCGGACGCTCAACCGACGGAGCCACCCAGGCGCCCTATCTCTGAATGTAGCGTTGAGGCCTCTCCCTCTCCATGTGACTGTTCACCTGATGTCTTCATCAGTGTGGCTGAGTTCTTACACGGCAGCTCAGGGCTCCC
Organism: Hyaena hyaena; assembly: GCF_003009895.1. Lineage (NCBI taxonomy): Eukaryota > Metazoa > Chordata > Mammalia > Carnivora > Hyaenidae > Hyaena > Hyaena hyaena. The sequence goes on along the minus strand of NW_024080677.1, from coordinate 1,184,238 downwards.
GGATGTACACACGTGGGGCTGCCGACCCTTCTCAGGGGTTAGGCCAGGGGACTGGCTCACAGCACCCCTGCCACGGGGTCAGACGGGAATCAAGGGCAGGAGAGAAAACTAACCTCCACCTCTCCACTGGGGTAATGACAACAGCTTGACCTACCAGAGAGCTGAAATCAGACACTTAAATACACTCGTCAGCCGTCATGATTGGAGAGAAGAGTAGACCTGCCAGAGGTCAGGCGGGGCTGAGAAGGCGGGAAGCCTTCTGCTTGGTCCTTAGGCTGACTCAATCCTGCCGCACGAGCAAAGGAGCCCAGCCATGATTCCCGAGCAGCCAGGCAGGTCCCGGGCTGATCTTAGCAGAAGGCCACAGAGAAAAGCATCCGATGTTCTCCGTGTGCCAGTCCAGCACGGAGACACCCAACAAAGAAACTCGGGCCCCAGGAAGATAATAATTAGATGCTGAGCTGAATGGTTCCGATGAGTAGTATAGCTGGCATTCAGAAACGACAAATAGTTTCTCTAAGCTGTTGCAAAGACCCAGTCTAAAAATACGAACATTTCAGCTACCCACGTGGCATAACCACTTTACAGAGTGTGTGGAAAATGTGGAAAGGGAAACAAAGCCCCACCCATATTCTCCTTCCCCAACGCAGCCACGGTGACAGTCGCGGTGTGTTCCCCTCCCAGCCTGGTGCTGTGAGTGAGCGTGTGCCGTGGGGGCACCTGGGAGCCTGTTAAGGATCGGGTGGTTGTGTGCGGGTTACTCGCAGGTTACAGAGAGGACTTCCCAGTCCTTTACAAAGGGATCCCACTGGGAGAAATCAGTCTTCCTGGGTCTCCTGTCACTCATCAAACCAGAACGGCGGCAGCGGGCGGCAGGCAAGCGCGGTATGAACAGTGTCTTCCAGACTTTGCGGAAGGCAGGTGTTGGTGAACCCCCCCCCCCAGGGCAAGCAGGTGCCCTGGGGGCTGAGGCTGTGCCTGGAGGTAGTAAAAGAGGGAGGGAAGGATTCAAGGAAGAAGGGAATACAAGCAAAGACAAAGGCTGCCTTGGGGTGCAAGGGGAGGGCAGCGTGGTGCTCACCGTATTTGCGGCCCTGGGCTTGGTGCTCAGCCATTTATAAACCTTGCCCGGGCTGGCCAGAGGAACATCTTCTGTCTTCCCTGCCTGGGCCCACGGAACTGGGGCGGGCTTTTTGTTTTACTGGCCTTCAGGGCTTTAGGGATCACCTCTTCAGTGATGCCTTCATGATTATCCATTCTAAATTAGACCCTAGCCCACTTTGGTCCCTTTTGGGCCCTGCATTCTGTTTTCATTTCTTCTCTGTATCAATCATGAGTGGACAATCTCTCCTTCCTTCCTTCCTTCCTTCCTTCCTTCCTTCCTTCCTTCCTTCCTTCCTTCCTTCCCTTATTTAATTTTTTATTGTCTTCTCCGCAAAGGAATGGAATATGTGGCCGAGAACCATGGCGTTGCCTGTCGGGTTCCTTGCAGAAATACGGTGCCTGGAACAGTGCTTGGCACAGAGGAGGCAGCGCACTAGTGCCTGGGGAAGGGCTGACTAAGCCAGTCCCAACGGCGAGCTGCTTTGCAGGCCAGTGACCCACACCGGTGTGTGACGCCACTCACCGCGGGTCCTGAGTGCATCCTGAGCCACAGGCCACCTGAATGGACAGCAGCGTCCTCTCTAAAGAAGCCCCTCAGGGAATAAATGCTCATTCTGGTCTGCCACAAAACTGAACGCAAAACACTGGCGGCCACACACAGGAGAGAAAAACCTAAACATATTATGTCTAGAAAGTCAGCAATTGCTTCTTGACCAGGAGATGTTCTACCAGTATCGATCTTATAGCAAACACCTGCATTGAATTGGGGTTTTTTGAGGGGTGGCCTCATCCATAGCTGGTGCTTTGGAATCCCTTGTTACACCCTTATATGCCTGCCCCCCGCCACCCAGTTTCTCTGGGTCACAGTGGGACTCATTCACCTATTAAAGCATAGCTCTTTTTCAAACCACACAAATTCTGTCTTCAAAATCTGATGCTTTCCTTACTTCTTAAAGTTTGGGATTTACTTTCCAATTCCCTCTGTAGAGTTTTTTAAGAAGTCTGTTTATTTATTTTGAAAGACACACACACACACACACACACACACACACACACACACACGAGTGAGCGAGGGGCAGAGAAAGAGGGAGAGAGAATCCCAAACAGGTGCCTCACTGTCAGCGCAGGGCCGGACACAGGACCTGAACTCACGAACCACTGAGATCATGACCTGAGCTGAAATCAAGAGTTGAATGCTTAACTGACTGAGCCACCCAGGACCCCCTCCCACCACCCCCCACCCCCCACCAGCCCTAGAATTTTTGATTCTGAAAAATTCCTGGTAATTCATTTGTGCTGTGGATCATTAATCTTTATGTTTTTTAAAAAAACGTGCCTTCGATTGCATTAATTCTCCGACACTTGGGAGACCAGAGGAAGGAAAGACCCTGCGGTTCTCATGCCCTGAGAGATTTTAGTTATGCGTATTAAGGCAGCAAAGCAGGAGTGCAGAGAACAGATTTCCAGCTGCTCCAAATTGGTTCTGGTTACATATGTAGCAAAAGTGCATGAACCGTGGAGAGTGAATTTAGGCTTCCCTTGGAAGTCAGCAGGGAAGGGCATTAGACAGCGGGCTCAGTCCTGTCCATTTCTGCAGAGAATGAGGCAAGTATAGCCCTCTGGCCAGAAAATGGGGGTTCCAGAGACCCACCTCTGTTACTTTCTAGCCGCCTCCTTAGCCAAACCAGCTACTCTCTTTGAGACTAATTATCCACATTTGCTATCACGTTAACATTACCAGTCTCATTTGCTTTGGGGATCAAATGAGAAGGTGTTGAAAACATTTTGTGAACCTTAAAGTATTATTCAAACATTGGTTTGTATTCATATTTTATTATTATTATATTTATACAAATATATTTATTATATTTATACAAATATTTATACAAATATTATTCAAATTTGTATTCATATCCTCCTTCTTACTATGCTAGTGTATAGCTTTCTGAGTGTCCTCTGTTTGTGCCACAGGCTGGGCGTACAGAAATATATGTCGTGTGTGCCTCTAAAACTTGCCCCGTCTGGGTTGGGGAGACAGAGAAATAGACTCTATCATCCAGTGTCATCGGAGCTGGGTTAGAGGCCCCAGGACAGGGCCAGAGGGATGAGGAGGGGTCAGGGCAAGGACCTGGAGGCATCCGGATGGCCTTCTAGAAGCAGGTGAATTGAGCAAAGTGTTGCAGGATGCAAAGGGAAGGAGGTCCCCAGATGGAGAAGTGGAAGAAGGACACTCCCAGCACGGGACAGTGTGTGAGAAGGAATAGAAGGCAGAGAGAGCGTGGAGGGCTAGAGGCACTGACGCTGATGTGCACGTGGGTGGTGCGTGGACAGGATGCAGCTTTCCTAGAGGGACTAAGGCAGGCGAGTCGGCCGGGAGCAAATCACACAAGTTTCTCAGTTGTGGAGGCAATAGGAAGCCCTTGGAAGTTCTCACAGAGATGTGGTTGCTTGGATATATGACGGGGTTTGGCTGATCGGTTGGAGGCGAGGATGCCTGAAGGCAAGGAGATCAGTCTGGAGGAGGGGAAAGCAAAGCCCCCGAAACTCTTGCACGAAGGCATTGACAATGGAGGTTGAAATCCCTAAGACTGGGAGGCCTTGAGGGGGCGTTCCTGGAGAGGCCTGACACTCAGGGAGGAGGCAGGTGGGTGGCGCGGTGGAAGTCACAGTGAGCCTGGGGAGGCAGGGATCTCCAGGGCACGGGATTTGAGACGTCCTGACTTCCGTGTGGAGCTGTCCAGTGGGCAGTGGGGTGGATGGTTTGGCGCTCAGGAGAGAATTCTGGATTGGAGACAGCAGATCTGATGATCTTCACGCAGGTGCCAATCACTGCCACGGGTGGCTGAGCAACAAGAGAAGCAAGACTCGGATAGAGTTTTCAGGGACAGCGACCTTCATGGGGCTGGTAGAAGGAAAGAATGCAATGCTGGATGCTGAGAAGTTGCCAGAAGGGTTGGAAGACGTCAGGAGGAAGAGGTGCCCCAGGAGCTAAGGAAAGAGGGAGTTTGAAGGATGGAGTTTGCACCTGGTCAAAACCTCACAAACTGTTTGACAGAAGGAAAGACAGAAAAGTGACCATCTGTTTTGTTCACTGAGTTGCCCCTTCCAGAGCATTCTGTGGAGAGGGGGGACACAGAAGTCTGGCTGAGAAAGGTGGCCCTGAGAGGAGCAAGACAGCGGAGACCACGAGGGAGTTTTCGGGGGTCCGTGGTGAGAAGGGAAAGAGAAGCTGCAGGTGGAGGGAGTTTGAGGCTTGAAGTTGGCTCTGACTGTGGAGAAATAAATACGCTGATATGCTGAGGAAGAAAAGTAAAAAAGGCAAGGGAGGTTGAAAGCCAGGAATAAGGGGCACCTGGGTGGCTCAGTCGGTGAAGGTTAAGTGTCTGACTCTGGCGCAGGTCATGATCTCACAGTTCCCGAATTGGAGAACCTCATCGGGCTCTCCACTGTCAGCGCAGAGCCAGCGCAGAGCCTGTCTCCCTCCCCCTCCCCGCTTCCCTGTCCTCTCTCTCTCTCAAAAACAAACATTAAAATCTTAATAAATAAATAAAAGGAGTTGCAATAGCATACCAAGCATGATATTAAAAAAAAAAAAAAAGTCAGGAATGAAAGCAGATGGTTTCGTGAACCACATCTTCCACGCACAGGAGAGGGGAGAATCCACAGGGTCCCTGAGAAAGGAAGGAGGGCCAGCCAGGTGAAGGTGAGCTTGAGGGAAGAAGCCAGTAGAGGTGCGGATGAACAGATTAAGGAGAGCTGGGTGCCACCAAGGACAGACATTTTACTCGGAGGAAACATGGCTTGCCAAGGGTCTAGGGAGTCAGAGATTGTGTCCTCACTCATAGCCCCTGTGTGCGCACTCCTCAATCTCCCCGCCCCCTCCCCTTCCTCCCTAGGTGCCTTGGGTGGGGAAAATGAAGAGTGATCAATCCAGCAGGCTCAAAAGAAAGCCAGAACCAGGCAACGAGGGGGTTCATACCCAGGCTGAAGGTAGAGGGGCATTTACTGAAGACAGAACAAGTTCCCAGGGAGTGCCATGGAGAGGCTGAGGAGGGTCCCAGCAAAGGAGGGAAAGAACAGAGCAGAGCGGAAGCCGGGAGCCACACTGGAGGCTGTGTGCTCAACATAAACAGGTGGTTTTTACAAAGTAAGTTGAATTCAGCCCACCATCACGTTAGAAGGCTGATTGCTGGATTTCAAGACAATGGATTGTTTGAAATCCAGCTTCTCTTCTTAAACCAAAGTGTGTGTGTGTGTGTGTGTGTAAATATGGCTATAGCCTTACGTCTTTGATAAGGGAGTCCTGTGGCAAGAATACTTTGTCAGCCTTTTTGAAAGTTTCCAGGCATGGAACTGTTTCAAAACATCTCTTCTGCGGGAGGATACCTTGTGTTTTGAACTCACCATGAAATCTCAAAGACGTCGCACTAAAGTAGTTTCAGTTTTCTAGCGGACCATATATTGTACTGTCCCTCTGCCCTGACCAATCCGTCTTGCCCCTACCCCAACCCCGAAACAAGAAAACAAAAATAACACAAGTGAGACTTAAGTTTCAGAGGCGGGTTTTTTTTTTTTTTTTAATGTTCATTTATTTACTGTGAGAGAGAGAGAGAGAGAGAGGAACCCAAGCAGGCTCCATGATCTCAGCTCGGAGCCCCACATGGGGCTCGACGCGGGGCTTGATCTCACGAACCATGAGATCATGACCTACGCTGAAATCAGGAGTTGGCCGCTTAACCGACTGAGCCACCCAGGTGCCCCTGTTTTCATACTCTTTTAGAGGCTTGTTCTCCTCTGCCAGGCATTATGGCCAATTCCACAGTTACTTTGTTATGTAGAGTTTTAAGGGAAATGTCTATTTGATTCTGCAAGATTTTATTTGTATAAAAATATCACTGGGGCCCTAATTATGGAACAGAACACAGGAAAGAATAACTTAAGAGTGTTGAAGAGTAGTTCTTCTTCACAGATCTGGTGTGTGGGAAGCCTTCCTTTACATTTTGTATCCCATCCCTGAGCCCGTCTATCTATTGGGCATTCACTAAAATGAAGAAATGCCATCAGCACTTTCCCATTCAACTTTTACTCCTCAATGTCATACACGGCAGTTGCCTCTGAAACTGATTTGACATTGCTTTTGCCCTCCCCTGGCCCTGTAAAGGAATCATATTCCTGTTATGCATTTTGATGCCATAAGGATAGATTTTATAGCTAAGGGGGAGAAGCTGATAGAAGAGAAATGATGTAGGAGGAAACATAACAATTTGGATGCTGGCATTTGTTGACCCCAGGAGTTTTTCACGAGGCTGGAGTTTTCGGTAAAAACTCCAGGACTTCCAAGTGTCATGTCTCACATTGGTGACGAAACAAGTAAAATTAACATGAAATCAGATCACATTTGTAAATAATAAAATAGTAAGTTACAAAGAGCGTTCAGTAAATAACATTGCGGTCATTAAGTGATACTTGCAATTTTAAGGGGGGGGAAATGCATTGATCTCTGCTTGACTCAAGGCAAATTACAACTAGAAGCCTATCCAGACATAGAATAGCTACAGCAAAGCCTTATCATTAATTTAGGCTACCATTACTGACTTGGGTTGCAGTCCTAGCTCTTTTTCTCACTATAAAGAACGATTTATACAGTTGACCCTTGCACAATGCAGGAGTGGTAGTACCCACCCCCTCCCCATTCTAAAATCCGCATATAACTCGTGCCTCCCAAAAGCTGAACTACTAATACGAATAGCCTAGTGTTGACCAGAAGCCTTAGTCATAACATAAATCATTGCTTAACATAGATTTTGTTTGTTATGTGTATTATATGCTGTATTCTTATGGTAAAGTAAACTAGAGAAAGAAAATACTATCAAGAAAATCATAAGGAATATAAAATACATTTATAGTACTATACTGTATTTATTAAAAAAAAATCCACATATAAGTGGATCTGCCCAGTTCAAACCTGAGTTGTTCAAGGGTCAACTATAGTATAAATACTTTCACAAGGGCCATGTTTAACCTGTTTAGGGGAATACATTCTTTAAATGACTTTAATGCATTTAGTTTTAGAAGAGCAAGTGCTTTTGTAAACTATGAGTTCAGACTCACTACAAGGATTTGCAAAGTTTACTGCTCTCCCTATTGGATTTTTAAAATTCAGACTTTTCTCTAATTCAGACTGACGTTCTTGTTTAAGGAGACTAATTCGGTAAGTTTATTTAATTCAGTAACTGTACTAGTGGAAAAATTCTAGCCAGTTAGGGAACTGTGTTTCCTAAATGGAAGGAATCCTGAGAAACAACAGATCACATTCTTTTTTTTTTTTTCTCCCAGAAAAGAAGTGGGCAAGTGAAAAGGCTGGGAAGCGGCATTTTAGGATGAAGAAGGGACCTGATGGTATTTTAAATTCTCGTTAGTCTGTTTTCCCAGTAAGATGACAAGATATGACAAAAAAGGACGGGGTCTTGCCAGCAGGTATGTGAGCAAATCCCGTCAGATGCAGTCTTCCTCGGATGGGCCACGCAGTGACGCGACTCTCCATACCATGGCCAGTCTCCAGAATCTAACGTGTGGCCCGCTTGCCTACAACAGTAGAAATACAATGCCCGTCTATTTGAGTTTGCTTCCATGTCTTTAACTGCAGATGAAGATACTTGGTTGTAAAATCATCCCCCGTCTTGGTCAACAGTTTTGAAAGATGCCCGATATACGTTCTTACCGCCACAGAGCGTGTGTCAAAAGGCTGAGGAAAGAGAAGCACGGACCGGGGAGTTGAGAAGGCCTTTAGAGACTTCTGGTCTAACCCTCTCACCTTATCAGGGAGGAAACGGAAGCCCAGAGACCCAAGGGGACTTGCTCAGCATTTCACGGGTAAGGGCCAACGTGGAGCCAGTTTCTTGACCACATCAAGGTGATTGTGCTCATTCAGAAGATATTAGTATCAATGGTTAATCTTGAAATTCACCATTTGACCCTCACTTTTCTTACGTGGACTTTGACTAGGTATCGACTGTGCGGGCAATGTCTGTGGTCACAAAAATTCACGGATCAATTATACTTTGGAGGACCAAAAGCTTACCTGCTACGACATGTCACCTTCCTTTGTACCACCAGCGCACCCCACTCCACTTTTATGGCACTTAACACAGAGTAATTCTTCTTCTTCTTCCTTTTTTACTGGTTTGTCTCGTCTACCAGGCTGTGAGCTTTATAGCTGTAGAGATCATGCCCTTCTTCTCCTTTTATTCCCATAGGGCCTGGTTCAGTAATTATTGAATGACTACATGAAATCCAGAGACTAAGAGAGAAGCAGCGGTCCCTTCGCGTGGGGTCTGGTGCAATTAAAAGCAGGCCCCGAAACCACTGGGCAAAGTCCAGGCTTGGCTTCCTAGCTTGGCGAGCACCCCTGTGCTCACTGTGGTTGCTCAGGAATCTTAATAGCTGACATGCACGGAGGCCTCAGGTGCCGAGCACGTTCTCAATGCTCTACATGCATTTATACTTCTCTTATCCTCACCACCCTGTGAAAAATACTCCCCCACGAGCCCCAAGTTACAGAGGACACTCAGAGAAGTTAATTTGCCTTGGTTTTAATACCTAAGCAATCTGAAGCAAGATCACGTGCGTTTAGCCCCTAGGCTATTCTGCAATAAACCAAGGACTGAAATCGACAGCTTGGTCCTTTTTTTTTTTTTTTTTTTGACCTCCAGGCCAATTTATATATTTGAAAATTTAACTGGCCAACCAGGAAGTCCTTCCTGAAATGTCCCCACACTGGACCTAAATATTCACCTCCCTCTGCCTTTTCTTTCGCCTTCCTCGGCCCCCTTTCTCTTCCTGTTGAGCTCCTCTTTCACCTCTCAGCTTCAAGTGCCAACGCCCTGAAAACCTTACCTGGTTTCCTCTCAGATCAGAATTAATCTCTCTGCTCTTAGGTGCCCTTTGTTTAAAGTTCATTTTTGGCACTTACCTCATCATCCCTGGGATGAGTCACCTGAATGTTTGTCTATCTTCCCGGCTAACCCAGAGCTCTGGGAGGGCAGGGGCTGTGTGCAGACTGCTGTCGCCTGTGTGGCGCTTGCAGGGGGCCTGCGGGACACTTAGTAGGTGGCTCAGGGTTTGTAGAAACGAGAGTTTTGTTTTTAAGAGGCTAGAGTCGCAGTCTGGAGGCTCCGTCTGTTTTTGGGGACGCGGGTGCGGGCTGAGATGCCCTCCCCCCTTGCCCCTCCTCCCCTCCCCCCTCCCCCTCCGTGACCCCCCCCCCTCCCCGCCCACTCCTGCCCCGGCTTGGCCTGACGCTTGGCAGCTCTCGGCAGGCCGCGGGGGCCTCTGGTGCCCCGACACTGGCCCCGGCCCAGTGGCTTCTAAATGCGGCCCGGAGCTACCGGGGGAACTGGAAAAACACTGGCAGGCCGCCCCACCCCCAGGCCCTGGCGGGGCCGGGCGGCCGCATTTCTGCGGCTCAGGCCTGCTGCTTGGGAGGCGCTGGGGCCCGGGGCGGGGGAAGCGGGGGAGGCGGCGGGGCGCGGGCGGCGGCCTGCCTGTCAGCGGGAGCGGGCGCGGGCTCGTGTGTCAGCGGCTNCCCCCCCCCGCCGCCGCCCGCCCGCGCGCCCGCCGGGCCTCCCGGCCTCCCGCCGCCGCCGCCGCCGCCCGCTCCCCCCGCGGCCTGGCAGGTTGCCGGCTGCACAGGCGGGGGTTCGCGCCGTTCTCACGACCTCTCAGGTTGCCTGAGCTCATCTGGGAGCTATTCATTTCCTGCCAGAAAGCAGCCAGGCCTGCTGAGCAAACCACCTTGGCCGCAGGGCCGCCGGGGCTGGCCCGGCGTGGCCGCCCTGGCCTGCTCCCGCCCGGGCCGCGGGCCCCGGCGGCCTCCCTGGAACCCCCGGGCCGCCCCGGCGGGCGCGCGGCGGGGGCGGCTCGGCGGCCCATCTGGTTGCACTTAGGAGCCGAGGAGGAAGCTAGCAGCGGGTTGTTACCGGCCAAGGGGTGTGGGAAAAGTTAATTGACTTTAATGACAGGTTTCCCGGGACGGTGGTGACGATGAGGGGCTCCGGTTTAACCCCTGGGTCCCCACTCCCGAAACACGTGGGGGGTGAAATGGGGCGCGAGAAGGGGGGCGCGCCCGGGGGGCGCGCTTATCCATTCGTCCTAGGCTCGCGTCTTGACCGGCGAGAGCTCCCCTCGCAGCTCGGCGCCTTTCCCGCTCCGGATGCGGCCCGGGACCGCGGGGGGCCGGGACCCGGGAGGGTCTCCATTGAGACGATAATCGCGCAGCGCCGGAGGCCGGCGGCCCGCATCCGGACGCGGAGCTGGGAGCTGGGCCTTATCACCGGGAGCCATCGGCCCTGCCCGGGGCGGGAGAGAGGGGCTGCCGGGTGTGTCTCCAGGCCGTAAACTAGGCCAGGCCCTAGGGGTCCGAGGGGTCCGAGTGGGAGGGGGGGGGTGCGCAAGACTGCCTTGTCTTTGAGGCTTCATTCTCCCTAACCCCCAAACTACTTACTACGGAAACAACCTGGGTGCAGGAGGGCACAAGGTCTTGGAAATAAACCCACTCCTTGGACTTGGAAATGTCCCAGATAAGGGAAATGACTCACCCAAAGGGACACAGTCAGCTCAGTCGCGTAGCTGGCAGAGGAGCCCGAAAAGGCCCATTGGGGCCTGGGTGGCCCCCCTTCTGCCCATGTCGTACAGAAACAAATGCCTCATCTAAGAGTCTAGACCCCAAATCCAGGGAAAAAAAAGACTGCTTTCAAATGAACAATTGTTTACTTCTTTTCCTTAAAGTTATGAATCCCCACCCCCGAGATCTTGCCACTTTTGTTATGAATAAAAATTCATGTATTTCAGTCGTTCCCCTTCAGCACAGGGAAAGACAGATTTAGTTTTAAGTGGGTGTGGAGATTGCACGTGTGTGTGTGTGTGTGTGACTTTTGAAGAACATAAATGTATTTTTATAAAAATGAGACCCTGATGTCTCATGTCAGGACGGTTCAGGATTTCTAGTGGGGCCAGAGGACAGATTTGCCAAATGAAACGTTTAAGCTTGTGCTGGGTGTCTTAATGGAGCAGTTGTTACTATGTTTGTGTTTAAACCAGAAGGAAATCACGGGAAAATGGTATGGTAGAGAGGGCTGTGCGTCTCTGTGTGTGTCTATGTGTGTGTACTTCTTGAGGGTGGGTGTTGGATACCTTTCACATAATGAGGCAAGTAGGAGCCAGATTTTAAGAACTATCTTTGAAAACTTTCCCTCTGGGTCTGAAGCTGGATCGAAGGTATTTGGGTAGAAAACTGCTGTCTGCTAGATCATTCCAGTGATAGAGCGGCTTTCCACACTGGCCTGTGGGAAAGGCCAGAGCAAGGCGGGGGAGAGGTAAAGCTTTTGAAACAAGACAGAAAATCGTTGGCTTTATCTTTGTTAGGAAGGCTTCAAAGATTGATTTCTCCCGCCTCTTCCTTCTCCCAGAAGCAGTTCTGAAAGAAGGGGCACGAGAGGAGGCCGGCGGGAGGGGCCGCGGCCGGGGAGGACTGGCCGGCGGTGGGGGAGGAGGGCGCGCCTGCCAGACCCACAGCGCGGCTGATGTGTCTGGTCTCGCAGGGCTCGTGGTTTTCATTTCCCCAACACCTGGATGCAGTCAAACACCTGGCCAAATCTGACAAAATCTGACAAGCCTTTGTGATGGGATTTGGAAGAAATTCCCTGCAGATCCTGGCACAGTTTAAAGCTGTCCGCTTTGAGTTAGGACTTGTTAAGGAGGGTTATGTGAGCTGAAACCCGAGACAACCCGTGTGCTTCTATCTGGAGCCCACATCTTGCCTGGAAATGGGGCATGACCAAGCGAAGGGGTCGCTTGCTGTTTGTATTAAAGGGAAGATGGCCTGTGTGCCTGCCAGCGCGGCCCCCACATGCTTTCTCTATTAGACCCAAACGCAGAAACTTATCAAAACCATATGTCTGGTGTTAATCATCTGGACTTGGGCTCCACTTGGGAGTCTAACTAGCTGTCCCTTGGCAGAAGGAATCTGTTGACCTTCTCAGCTTGCCTGAAGAGGGTGCAGAGAGGCATTTCAAACTTTTGGAGGCTGGTACAAGGCAATGTGTAGCTGCACCCAAGTATTGACTAATTAAACAGGCTCCAACAGCAGAAGACTGGAGGCTGCATCCAATTACTCTGGATGTGGTGTGCTGTCCCAGGGAAGTGGTGCTCAGGGGTCTCTCTTAATGTGTCGTGGGCACACGTTACTCGATTAACTTCATGACTTCAGTCCGGTTCAACCTTCTTCAGGGGAGCCAGTATGAGAACCGAGACTGAATGACTTACCCAACTGCAACTAAAAAAAAATGTTGAAATCCTTTAGGAGATTGACCACAAATTGATTAGAGTGGCCATAATAGATGAATTCTTGCAAAGTAAGTGGAATTTAGTTCATGGAGGGTTGGTAAAAGGTTTGATGGATTGTTAAACACGTTCTTTTAATAACAAAAGAGCCAATGACTGAATTCTCAGGTTACCCGTAATCCAAATTGTGCCAAGAACCTTTTTTTTTTTTTTTAACATATTCGGAAATAATCAGTTCTAAGACATAAAAGCCTTCACGCTTTTTTCTTTTATTATATTTTCTCAAATAAACTTCCCAAAAGGAAGATATTTTAAGAGCATGTTCAAACATCTTTGGCATCACATAAAAAAGAAATCTCGTGTAAAAAACGAAATGTCATCTGAACTTTTATAATACAAAGGCGCAATCCAATATGAACATATAAAATATATACAAATATAGTGCATGGTCAGTCACTTAATACAGCTCTCTACAAAAAAGTAACTTTTTAGAAATTAAAAAAAAAAAAAACAAACCCCAAAGTAACCACTTAATCACAAAAGTCCTCTTCTCTCCCAGCGTCCAAGTTCCTGCTGAGTGTCCCGAGGGAAGAGAAGAAGGTTGGGAGTTTAGGGGGAGGGGTGACCTGAGCCCCTCAGTTCCGCCACGGCCTCCACATGGAGTCCGCCGTGAGCGAGGGGCCGCTGGAAGGCGACACTGCGTTCGGGCCCACGGAGGTCCCACTGCTGCTGGTGTAGACTGGGATGACGGGGCCGCTGTGCGCGAAGGCCCCGTTGGGGATGAGGAAGGCAAACTGGCCGTCCGGAGCCGGCACTACCTGGAAGCCGCCGAACACCTTAGCCGCCTCTCCAGCCGGGCTGCCCAGCTTGCAGGGCGCGCCGCCGGGAGGGGGCGCCGCGCCCCCGGGGATGGGCACGAGCGGCGGCGGCGGCGCGAACGGCGCGTGCTGCGGGCCGCCGGGTCCCGGCGGGGGCGGCGGCGGCGGCGCCTGCAAGGCGGGGTGCGGCTGCCCGGGGTAGGTCATGGCGTTGATCTGGGTCATGCAGTTGGCCAGGTGGCCGAGCAGCCGGGTGCGCACCTCAGTGTTAACGCCCTCGCACGTGGACAGGAAGCGGGTCACCTCGTTCATGCACTCGCTGAAGCCGGCGCGGTACTTCCCCAGCACGCTCGGGTCTGTGCTCAGCGCGGCTGCGGGCCAGAAGGAGACAGACGGGTCACCCAACGGCCCTGGCCCCGACGCCACCGCCTCCGCCCTGGGAGGTCCCCGCGGGGCTCCTCCCTGACCACCCGCCCGCGGAACTGCCCCCGGCTAAGGGGGCGGTTGTTTAGAAAAACCGTCCAGCTGTCCACACCAGCTTGGCGACCGAAGCCGAGACGGTTCCTCTCCATTCCGGATCGCTCCATTTTAACCCGTTCAGCCTCACAACTTCCCCCGACCCTCCGCGCGCGCGATGTGACCTTGGGCAGTGCCCTCCACCCCCACCCCTCCCTGTCCCCGCCAACCGGGCCTCATTTCCCCTTCTGTAATAGGGAAGCGGGGAGTGCTAAGCCCGTTGTCCCCCCCCCCCCAGCCCCGCCACGGTTCTGCGTCTTTTCGTCGGCACCCGCTTCCTCCACTGCCAAGCCGCCCGCCACCCTCGCCGCTACAACCTCCCTCCCTCCCTTTCCGGAACAGTAACAACTTGGAGTTGTGGCTATAAATAAGCCCCAGACCGTGGGAACGCAAGAGTGAGCCAAGGCAGTAAAATGTAGCTGAATGCCTCTCACAACCACGGGCGGAAGTCTGGAAGAAATCACCGCGGGGCGAAAGGGACGCCCGCAGAGGGGGACGCGAGGCAAGCCGCCCTCACCCGTCATCTGCGCCCGCTGCAGGTTCCGGAGGTGCTTCACTGTCATTTCCAGAATGTCCGCCTTCTCCAGCTTGGAATGCCGCGAGCTCTGCGCGGAGAGGAGGCGATGCAGGAAAGTGAGAGCCCCGCCAGCCGCCGCGGTGCGCTGGGGTCCCTCCCCCACCGCCCCGGCGCCGCATCCCTACACCCGGGAGGGGCCCGGCCCTCCCGCCTCAGAGAACGCAGTACCGGGTTTCCGTTTAGTACCCGAGAAATAGTATTTAGTTTTAATAATAAAAAAAAAAAAAAAAACCAGGCAGCATTACCCACTTACATCTTTCTTAAGAGCATCCAAAATCAGTGTTTTCAGCTGGCTCAGACTTTCGTTTATTCTTGCTCTTCGTCTTTTCTCCATGATAGGCTTGGATGACTGGAAAGAAATAAAAAAAGAGCCCTGAGTTCCCATGGGATCTGCCATTTCACCCCGGGGTTGAAAGGAAGAAAGGAGCCCCCCAACCCCAACTTAATTTCTTAGGGCTGCAGAGAGATAGTGGTACTGCCCTTACCTTTCTGTGCTCAGATGCTGTCTTTGGTTTATCCGGTGTCGTGTTGACACTGGCTGGGGTAGCAGCCACCGGGGACGAGGAGTTTTTCTCCATTATATCTGCTGGCATTTTCTGTTGCTTTTTTTTTTTTTTTAAATCCCTAGAGAATTTTATTTTTGGAGTCCTTCACACAAAAAAATTGCTTTGTTTATGTCCCTTTCACTTGAGACTTTCACAAAACTACTGAGCAAGTGCTGAGGGTTTATTAGAATATCTTATGGCTACGTGGTGACCGGTAGCGCTATTCCAGGACCAAGGAGAGAGGTAGACGGGGGGATTCCAATGTTATCTGCACCAGCTCCGGATCCTGTGTGATCCCCAGGCCCTGGCGGCCTCTATATATATCTGGGACTGCACGCGAACGGCTCGTGTGAAACTTCCCAAACTTTCTTTCCCACAGTAACTTTCAGCCAATGGGAGGAGGAGACACGCGGCACCGCTCGTGGACCGCGCCCCCCCATTGGCCGCCAGGCCTTGTGCTTGGCGGCCAATGGCGCGCGCCTGAGCCCGGGGCACCGGAGGCTACAACGTCAATCAAAAGGATTTTAACCCTTTGCTATTCTCCCTGCTGGGCTTTGCTTTAGAGGGGATTTTCCCGCAGGTTTTGCTCCAGTCTAGCTTATTTCTTTTGGGGCCGGGGTCTTTGCTCTTTATTTCCTTTCACGTGGGTCGTAGAGCTGCTTTGATACTTATAAGAAGTTCATTTGAAATATATTTAAAAAAAAAAGATTTAGGAGGACAGGGATAAAAGAGAATGTGTGCAAGGGCGTATGTTACCAATACATCTAAGTGATTTCCCGCTCAGACTCTATACATTGGGGGAAGGAAGATCATGAAAATCGATCATGCAGAAAAAGGGCAAAAAAAAAAAAAAAGGCCTTTCGCATGCAGAGAAAGGAAAAAATGCCTCCTACCTTACATTTGCGATTTTTCAGAGCAAGGTGTTCTTTTTTTTTTTTTTAATTCCCCCCGCCCCCCCAATCCCCGCCTCTCATTCCGCTTCTGGAGTTGGGGCCTTGGCTCCCGCGCTTCCCCAGGAAACAATCAGAATAATTTCCAACTGGGCAGAAAGGAAATGGAATTTCAAATGAAAGATGAACAAGGGGGCTTTGATGGCAAGGCCTCAGGGACGCGCGCGCGCCCTCGCCACCCTCTTCCTTTCCACCCACAGTGTGTCCGCGCGTTGAGGCGGCGGGCCGGGCGGCAGCCTCTCCCTCCTCCTCGCCGGCGGGCGGCCGGGGCTGCCTCGCCACCCGGCGCGCGCGGCCCCTTTAAGAGCTACACCAGCCGAGCTGCAGTTTGACATCAGCCGGCCGGCGAGGGCGCGCCTGGAGCCGGAGCACGTGCCAGGATGTTTTATTGCCGCCGCGGCTGCGGCCGGGCCGGGAGGATGTGTGTGTGCGTGCGTGTGTGAGTGTGTGTGCGCGCGCCCCGGGGGCAGGGAGGCGGGGGGCGGCGGCGGGCGGCGGAGCGCGGGGGCTGGTTCTCGGTCCCCGGGAGAAGCCAAGAAGGTAAATAGCAGCTGCTGTGCTCGAGCCTGGGAAAACCCCGCCCCCTGCGCCTGGCCGGGGCTCATTGGCGCGCGCTGCGTGTGGGGGGTGTGTGTGTGCGTGTGTGTGTGTGTGTGTGTCCGGGGCCCCCTCCTCCGGCCCCCGCCGCGCCAGGAATCCGAGGGGGCGGCGGGCTGGGAGCCGAGCCCCGGCGCTTACCACCCGCCCCCCGCCTTTCCCCGGCCAAGGTCAGCCCTTCCGGGCGGGGAGCGCACGCCCCGGGGTGGATCCTGGGGAATTACTCCAACCCCCCACTCCACCCCTGATTTTCGGGCTTGGGGTTTTAACTCCGCCGAAGGCCTCGCTAGCAACAGCCCGGGGGAGGAGTGGGGGCATTCTTGTGTGCTCCTCGCCCCGGCCCGCCCTCCCTTCCCCCGCGGGGCCCCCGGCGCCCGCCGCGGTCACGAGATGCCTGACCGCACTTAGGAAGCGGCCGGGTCAGCCTCCTGCCTCCGCTCGGCGGCTGCGGTTAAAGCGGCTTCGCGCCGCCCGCCCCTTCCCTGGGTCCAGGGCGGCCGGGCAGCTCCCCCTCGCTGCGCCCGGGAGGCCGCCGGCGGGCGGCCGGGAGGAGGCGGGCGGCGCGGGCGGCTGCGTGCTGCCGGCTGGCCGGGCCGCGCGCCGGGAGGAGCCGCCGCCGCCGCCGCCGGGTGCCACGTGGCGGGCGCCGGGCCGGGAGCGCCAGGGCTCTGGCGGCGGCCTCCCTGGGGGATTTGCCGCGCGGGGCGGGCGACGCGCGCTGCCCCGGCCGCCGCCTCCCGCCCGCCCGGCCGCCCGGCCGCCAGCGCGGGTCGCGGGCCCCCGCGCCCCCACGCCCTCACCCTTCCCGCCGCCCGGGAGCTCGTCGCAGCCCGGGAGCCCAGCGTCTGTTTGATGTCGCGCCCTCCCCGCCCTTCTCCGGGCTCGGAGGCCGCCAGAGGCCTGGCACGCATTTCTCAGACACTTCATTCCCTCCTTCCTCCGAGCTCCCCGCCGAGATCATGTTGTAAACGGTGCCCCCAGATCCCGTCCGGGTGAGAATCAGCGGTTCCCGGACTCGGGGTGACCTTGGGCAAGCCCCCTCTGTTCTTTCACTCTGTAGCGCACGCTCGGTGCCAGACCCCGTGTTAAACCCCGGGATTGCCAGGAGGAGAGCCCCAGTGGCGCGCTGCGAGGACTTTACAGTCACCTGGAGGTGACTGTAATCAGACGGACCCTGATTTTCTGATTAATGACTAGATTCCTTTCTCTTTCGGGCTTAGGTGACGGCCTGAAGGAAACACTAAACCGCACCTTTATGGGCGACACTATCCATGGTCGACGGGGGGGGGGGGTACAGGGATGAACGCGGTGTTTATTTATTGCCCGCAGGAAGCCTGGAGCCTAGAGATACTATACTCATTAAGTGCAGCTGACATCTGTTTCCCAGTCTCTTTTTCTGGTAGGTTCCAGAGAGATATCTGTGTGTCTAGATCGAAGTAAAATGCTGTGGAGGTTTAGGATAACTAAGTTACTAATAAGTTGGGGTATCTTGGAAAGCTTCCTGGAGGATATGGCCTGTGCTTTGTTTCTTGGAAAATAGGGAGGACTGTGGCCCTGGAAATGTGGGGGAGGCGTTAGAGGTCTACACTCTGGAACCTGGAGTCCAGGGTGTCTGACAGGCAGGATTATAAGAAGGGACTGAAGGAGAAGGCTTGAGGCCAAGTCACAAGACCCTTAAATGTCTTGCTAAAGGACTTTAGCCTTTTCTTTGGACAATGGAGAGCCATGAAAGGCTCTTGAATAGAGAAGGGACATCAAGATTCTCCTTGAGAACGATGGCTCTGGCAGAAGTGTGGAGAGTGGATTGCAGGGTTTAGAGGCAGAGAGCCCAGTTAGGAGGTTCAGGCTGGTAAAGGAGGTTCCTAAGTGACAGGTGTAGACAGACTGACACCCAGAAGCACCTGCCTAGAACCAGCTCACTTGGGCGTTGGCTGTACGCTGCCCAGTGACCCAACGTCAGCAGTGACTTGCCTGCCCTTTCACGCAACGCCCCCCCAGGACCTGGAGTCTAACTAAAGAGTCATTGTGGCTCCGAGCGAATCTATCTTCCAAGCCTCATTTCCGTCTTCCAGGACAACCCTCAAGTCTGCCGCCGAACCTTTACCTCATTGCAGGCTTGGTTTACTCACTCTTGCCCCTCAGGCTACTCGCTGGGATTTTGTGTGAGTGTGTGTGTGTGTGTGTTTTCTTAACACGCTGCAGAGTGGGCTTTGCCTGATCATGTTCTGAAGAAAGAGTGAACAATGTCTCCTTTGTTGACCTGCACCCTGGGCCAATGGGCTCGGACTTTTCTTTCTTATTTTAAACAGATGGAAAGGTGGTGGTGATGACAGAAAATTGTCTGTTGCCTAAAAAAAAAAAAAAAAAAAAAAATGGCGTTTTCCTGGGTATTTGAAACGCTCTTGGTGAAAGGTGATGTGCCTGTGAAGCTACCCTCCTTTCTGCCGTGCAGGCTTCGCAAGCTTCTTAAAATGCTCTCCTCAGCATCTGACTTTTAAAAACTGCATAACTACTCTGACCCAGATTCTTCCAAGGCACTAAACCCTTCCCAGGGAAGCATGTTAACCCTTTCCAGGCCCCCCCCCCCCATTCTAGGAGAGCCAGTGACTTCCCCCACCAAATGCAGCTATGACATTGACTGCTGTCTGCTGTTGGGCACTCATTATCTAGCTGGTATGCCACCCCCTGGCCCTTGTAGCCTAACAGTCTTTTCTGTCCCCGACTCTGTCATCTCCTCAGGATTTGGAACCCTGAAGGTGCATGGAGAATGTTGAATATAGTCAAGTTAGGGTCTCACTGCAGTGCCTGAAGCAGCCTCATGCTCGTGGTTCAAATAGTTAATCGGCAATTCTTTTATTCCCACTTTAGGAGGCCTTAGGCTGGAAGGATGAGCAAATAACTTACACACCACACACACACACACACACACACACACACACACACAGAGTTTTTGAGGGACAGAGAGGTCAGTCAAGCAACCAGAAATTTGCCATGAATTTGTCTCTGGGCCAAATAGAAAACAATACAAAAACAAAACCCCACCCCATGAAATGTCTGGCCCTCCACCCTAACCATTCAAGAAGACAGTTTCTTTGCAAATAGACTTATATAATGTTTCAGTATCTTTATTTGGGTCAGGGAAGATAGGGTCAAGTTGACCCTCTCTCCAGCCCTTCTCCAATGGGGAACTAAGCTCCTACACTTAAGAGAAGACTTTTGGAATTGGAAGCCTCCTTCTTAGATAGAATAGCCTTTATATTTCTGGCCTCCTCCCACCGCCCCCCCCAAAAGCAAAGGGAAAATTGAACCCTGTTCATCAACAGAGGTCACTGCTTTGATCCCACTGTGGGAGCAGCGAAACACAAGGACTCTTCCCCACTGTATCATGCTGGATGAACACAACCAGGGGCCCGTCCCCCCCTTCTGGCCCACGAAGGGTGAGTTTTCTGGCTTCCTACATCACCTGTTTGCTCTAAACCATAAAACAAATAACTGTGCCTCTAGGGAGACTCCCCTTTGTCCCTAGGTATCAGCGTGGTTTGTGGGTTTGGTTTAAAAGCTACAGAAAAGACCGAGAGTGAGAGAAGAAAAAAGGTATTTTGCCTGAGGACTTGAAGCTTTTTTTTTCCCCTTCCCCCCCTCGTTTTCCTCCGCTTGACTGACTTTCTCACACTCGGATTCCCTGCAGCCTGCCAGAGCCGACCGAGGGAGCTGCCCTGCCAAGAGCCATGGGCTATTGAAAGAGCCTTGAGTGAGTACACACGGGGCGGATTTCTCCTCCCCTCCGTACCTGCTCTGCACCTGCACGGGGAGCAGTCCCACACATATCACCTGATCGCCGCCTTTTCAGAGACCGTGAGAAAAAGAAAGCCCAGGATAGAAGAGAGGTTTGTTGTCTCTCTGGAGCCGCGGGGCCAGCGTGCCCAGAAACGACACATTCTGGGCCGCTTGTGCGGTGGGCTGCGTGGTTGCCGGCGCGCGTGCCCCGGGGGGAAGGGGCCAGAAGCCGGGCACCACCTGCCGGCCGACTGCCTCGCTGCTTGCGTGTCCTGGCATCTGCCTGACGGGTAGCGTCACGATCCTTATCTAGAATCGTTATGTGATCCTTCTAGGGACGAGACCGTGTATGCTCATCACAGCAAAATTCACAACCAGGATTTCTTACCTTAGGGTTCACCGATGGACCCCCTACCCCGAGCCTAAAACAGTGCCTGGAATGGAATTCCGAATGAAGCCTACAGGCACGTGTGGCAGTAGCTTTATGTATACTTTTTTGAATGAATGAATCAGGGAATGAATGCATCATTTTTTTGCCCGAGGGGAGGATCCATAGCTTTCAGCAAAATTCCAAAGCTTCTTGTGACCCAGCAAGGCGGAGGAAACTGATCGAGGCAATGTCCACGTACAGGTTGTGTACTTTAAGCCCAGAGAGGGCACGGGACTGGCTTAAGGTTCTACAGCAATGTATGGCCAGAGTGGGAGCCCGAAGCCAGCTCAGAGCCCTGTGTCCATGGGACTTTTAGGGTGGGGTTTATGGAGTTGGGATCACCAACCCCGAAAGCCTGGATTTAAAACGATTAGGGATGCCTGGGTTGCTCAGTGGGTTAAGCGTCTGACTTCAGCTCAAGTTATGATCTTGCAGTTCGTGGGTTCGAGCCCCACATCAGGCCCTGTCCTGACAGCTCAGAGCCTGGAGCCTGCTTCAGATTCTGTGTCTCCCTCTCTCTCTGCCCCGCCCCCACTCACGCTCTGTCTCTCTCTCAAAAATAACATGGAGATGGGGCGCCTGGGTGGCTTAGTCGGTTGAGCGTCCGACTTTCGCTCAGGTCATGATCTCGCGGTTCGTGGGTTCGGGCCCCGCGTCGGGCTCTGTGCTGACTGCCAGCTCAGAGCCTGGAGCCTGTTTCAGTCTGTGACTCCCTCTCTCTCTGACCCTCCCCTGCTCACACTGTCTCTCTCTCTCTCTCTCCTAGAAATAAATAAAAACATTTAAAAAAAAACATGGAGAAAAATTTGAAACAAGAAATACAGTAGACACATTAATAAAACGTACTTTGAATTTCCAGAACCTTTTTTTTTTTTTTTAATTCTGAGGCACTGGTGCACCCAATTTTTGGACGGAGAAAGGGATAGGCAAGAAAGCCAAGTGTTTGTTAAGAGAAGAGGATTCGGGCATGCTTGGGACAAGACTCCTGGTTGCCATGAAGAGGCATTAGAAACAACCGCAAGTTTGCATTCCATCTTTGACAAAAATAAGTTGCTACTTCTGAACAAAACTGCTGGGCTGCTTTGTAGTCAGGCTTGGCCCTCGAACTGCGAAGGAGGTGGAGGCGGAAGCTTTCACCGCTGGCTAATTTCTGCCGCTCCCCCCCCTTCACCCCCCCTTGGAAAACTTGAGTGAGCCAGTTACTCAAAGTGTGGGTGCACTTTCCCAATGGGCCCTGAAAGGGGATGGTAGACAAGAAAGCCTTTTCCAATGGGGTGGGGGCAGGGCGCTCCGGAATGACTTCACTCCCACATTTGGCCCAGGCACGGCAGCCACGGTGGCAGCAGTGAGGTGGGAAGGCTCTTTTCTCCAGCCTTTGCTCTCTGAGCAGGGCTGTGGTGAGGCAAACCCGCAAGCCCAGAGACGAAGGAGTGCGTTCCCCAGGGGCCACACAGACACTAACCTGCACCCCTGTGTGTGAAAGTCTCAGAACTGCACTGGGGCTGGTGCCTGAGGGGGTTTCTGGAAGGTTCAGGAAGGTCGGATGAAGCCTAGCCCCTTGAAACCCAGGACATGCATTTGGTTGGCTTGCTGATAGCTGGCTCAAATTGTGACGTCAGATCCAGTTGCCCAAAATATAAACACCAGCAGCAACAATAACAAACGCACCTAGCCCGGAGAACCATGTAGGCAAAACCCAGGGCCTGAGAGTGATATAGAATGAATGTATGCAACCTATTTTTAATTAAAATCTTCATTATTATTATTATCCCCACATCACCTCTCGCTGCTTGTAGGAAAAGGATTGGGGGAGGCAAGGGAAGGGACCTGAGAGGTGGTATAATTGGGCCGAAGAAGAAGTAGTTGACTTGCCCAAGGTTCAACGCCTCCCCAAGGGGAAATAGCAAAGCCAGAATGAGGCTCAGATTTTCTACCCACCAGTCCAGAAACCTGCCTCACTATATCTCCATAAGAACCTGTGGAAGTATCATGCAGAGCCAATGGCTAGCATCACCACCGAAGATGGATTTTCCAGTTGAGCATCTGGACTACCTGACAGTGAGCGATTTGGGTAGTGTGACAGGCTACGCCCAGCCCAGAGCGTGGCTAAATTCCAAGCTTGCTGCACTGTGACTCTCCCTCGGATTTGCCTATCACCCTATAACCTCTGGAGAAGGAAGGATCTTGATTTCTGAGTTCCGGGATGATAGGAAGCCACGGGCAGGGGCCACGCTGGCTCTCAGTCAGCCAGCCAAGCCAAGTCGCACGCCATTGCTCCTTTTTTCTAACTGCCAACCTGTTGCCCTTATTTGTGCTCTAAAAGGAAGATGTGGGGGCAGGGAGGATACATCTAACCCCTGACTCTGTGCTTCATCAACGCTAGGCTCCTATCAAGACCGGAGGAGACGTGGCGCTAGGCATATCTCGGTGATGTGGGAGCACGAAGACGTTGAGTGGGGTGGCTGACGTCACACTGAGCAGAGGGAAAGGTGAGAAAAAGAATGGGTTTTCCAAGCGGTTGGTAGATGGCATTTGCGCGTGCCATGTGTATTTTCCTTTTAGACATCAGGTTCAGGAAACAAGAGAAAATGGTTTAGGCAGTCACTGCGGCTGGAGCTTGACTGGTGGTTTCCAGTATGGTTGGGGCCTTCTGGTATCGTCCACAGAGTTGGAGGTGACTGTCCCCCGCCTCACAGTTGCTGGACAGTTGACGGTACTTTCTAGTCCATTACGGCATTTTGCCCTCATCTATGGTTGTCTGATCTAGACTAGCATGGTTTTCATGGGAGGCCCGGGGAGGGAGAGAACGTTCAAGCGGTTGGTGCCGGAGACCCTTGGCTAGGCCATGGGCTGTAAGGGGCATGGGATATAGGACAGGCAAGCTTTCTAGAAAATAGTACCTCTAGAGAGACACGCTGGGCCAGGGAGCTTAGCAGCGGGCGGAGAACCAACTTTTCTTTCTCAGCCACAGGCAAAAATACAATCTCCAGAAGATGGAAGAAGAGAGGTCCGTCAACTTGGTATAGAATATCAGTAATCCGAAGGACACATCTTTGGGAACGCATGTGGGGGGAAACTAGGAGGAAGTGTCCTTTCTTGTGGTGGGGAGCGCGGAGAAGAACAGAGGCGGAAGGCGACGGAGCGTGTTCTGGAAAGGTTACAGAAAAGGCGATGACCATAGTCTCCCCCGGGGCGGAGGCTGGAGCTCCTTTTTAGTTCAGCATCCAGAGCCTTCTGAGAGGGAAACAGGGCCTGTGAGTGAGGGCCCTGTAGACCCCTGGGGCCCACGTCACTTTTCCTCAGGAGCTAGTTTGTTCTGTGCTGTTTGTACTGCTGTATTAGGAACATAAACTCCCTGGAAAAGGCAGCGGGATTGTTTGGGGGTGATGGCAGGGAACGAGGGCCGTGGGGAGACCACACCCGCCCTGTGCTTAGCCTGAGGGTGGCGGTCCCAGCGAGGAGGTGGCTGGGTAGCTCAGAACACAGGGGGAGGTGAGCCCCTGGAATCCTTCCGGCGCCAGGGAAAGGACCACGGAGCAAGTGTTCGACTCCATCTCCCTGACCACCCACATACCGCGGTGCATTTGGGGGTCCCCTCGGCCCCACTCCGTGTGAGGCGTTTGTGAGGTGGGGAGAAGGAACCTCTCCTTTTGCAGGGCTGGACTTCCACGGGCCAGCCTTGACTGAAGCCTGACAGGAGGCTCTGCTGTGACCCGCTGGTGTGTGGCAGGCTTGCCTGAGTGACGAAGGGCTCTTGATAAAGTCCCAGAGCGTCGCCAGCTTCTGGAGGAGGTTGTCAAGCCGTACGTGTATGAGACCCGCATCCAGCTGTGCCCTCGGTCTCGCTAGGCTTCCATAGCCACGCAGGGACCCAACGCTCATGTTCAAGTGCTTGACCATCTTGTCCTCAGTGGCGAGTCAACTCCGCACCCACCCTTCACCTGTCCTCAAAGTCCTGGTGCTTGGAAAGGACCTAGACTTGGTGTCTAGAACTACTTGTTGGCTGCACGGAAGGACAGAGTCCCAGCTTGTTTTCTTTGAATCGACTGGACGTGGGTGATGGCAGCAATGTAGTTCGGGCAGGGACTCTAACTATCCTGTTCGCAACTGCCTGTTTAACTTAATTCAGCTCTGTGACTATTTTTGAGTACCTCCTACGTGTCAGGCACAACTACACACCTATTTTGACAGTTAACTTCCATCTCTGCTGTTACTCAAATGCCGGTCATCTGTGCAGAGTGGGAATATCCCAGGTTTCCATTATAAAACTTTCCCCTTTGCTGCCCACATTCTTCGTGTCTATTGCTTCTCTGATAAAAACCAAAAACCAAAAACAAAAACACCCAAAAACTATGACCTCTTTATGGCGTCTGGCACCCTCAAATATTTGGAGGATAGATGCGTGAATGAACTTTGACTTGGGGAAATAGGTTTTTCAGGGGAATTCTCAGAGGGTCAGCATATTTTTCCAAAATTTCCTTGGTCACTGGATGAAAGGGGTTGGTTTATTTTAACCACTCCTGGTGGCCACCTCTGGACAGCTGGGCTGTCCCCTGCAGACAGCTCTACTCTGTTGCAGTCAGGTGAATTTCGAGGAGTCTGTGGCTGTCCGTGTTTTCCCAGGCCTATCTTTATTGATGGTTATTAAAGGCACACCAGCACATGGCAATATGAAAGTACAAAGCAATTCCCAGGGTAAGGTGCGTGGGAAGGAGCAAGATACTGAGCTCCCAAACCATTCCACTGTAATCACAATCTGCCAAATCGATGTAGAGTTAATCAGTAAGATGCAGGCAGCCGGGTGCCACTGCTGGGCAGCAGATAGAAAGGGGGAAAAGGCTGGAAGGGACATCAGTGTTCCTACCGGAAAACTGGGAAAGAAAATGAGAGGAAGACCCCTGGGAAGGACCGTCTAGTGGGGAGCCACCCACATGGGTGCAGAAGGCCACAAACGGTCCTGAGGAGGGACCACTGCTGACCTCTTCTCCGGCCCTCACGCTCTGTTCACGCCAGCCCCTCGTGGAAGATTCTGTGTAACCAAGAAAGATATAGTCATCCTGCTCAGACACTCTGGGTTAAATAAGTATAAATAAATACAGTGCAAAAAACACCCGTTTTTATAGAGCACCTCAACACACCTGTTGTTTTACGACGCCGATGGTATTGATAAGGGGGCTATAAAGCTGAGGCGAAATGGCCTCATATTTAAATAGCAGCTTCCTCTGTGAACTTCAAGTGTTTTACAGCTGAGAGTCGACTGACCTGGTGATCATTTCTGTTAGGAATGTGGAACACACATCTCTCTGTATGTTCAGGGAAAACTATAGCAGTGCTGGCTAAAAAGCATAGACTCTGGGGCCAGACTGCCTGGGTTCATGCTTGAGCCTGTTCGCCAGCTATGTGACATAACTCTTCTGTACCTCAGTTTACTTACCTGTTAAATGGGGAGACAGTGCTCACAGGATTGCTGTGAGGGCTAAGATCTATAACATGCCTAGAACGGTGCCTGGTGTATTACAAATATGCTGTAAGTTTTCGGCTCTTCTAGCACTGCTCTCAGTGTATCTCTGCCGTGTAAGATGGGTAGCCTCATTGATCTGAAAAAATTCACAAGGTGTTAATGTTTTCCAAGAAACGGATGGACGGCCACTGTGGTTAATTGGTCTGCGAGTATTTGACAAAATCAAAGGCTTCATTCAGTCAGTCCCGCAGGCCGTGGAACCAGGAGAAACCTAAACAAACCTATCTGGCTCCTCCTCCTCTGCCAGGAAAGTGGGTCCCTTCCACCCGCGTACTGTGGTTGCGGCTCTGTGGGCTGTCGGGTGGGCCTGCTCTGCATGACTGACACAAGCCTCAGCCCCACAGAAAGGGGAGTTCTGGGCGCAGACAAGGGCATCAGTGCGGGCCTGGCACACAGGATGTGTGGGCTCGCCACCCTCCAGCCCGGGCCCTGCCCGCCCCCGCCCCTGCCCGCAGGGCAGGAATGGGAAGGGCTGGAGAGCGACGCTGGGTCCCCAGGAGCAAACGTGGGCAGGCCCTCCCCGGATCCAGTCACACTTACGTGAGACACGACTGGTGGCGAGATGCATGTCTGAGGCCTGCGCCCGCGGGTTCTTATAGATGACCTTAGAGTTTACGGTCCCGACTGGGTCACTTTTGAGAGCGAAAGGTCGCGCTGTTAACAGTCGTGTCAGGATGCCTGCTGTGACCTGGGACTCCTGGCCATCCACGTTCTGTGGTCCATTGTTTATCTGTGTATTCAGCTGTCCTTTTATCAGAGGGCCGTCCTAAGAAGAAATTTTATTAAAACTTTTTTTTTGTTTAAAAAGTTTTATTTATTTTATTAAGTTTGTTTATTCTATCTGTTTGTGTTTGAGAGAGCGCCAGAGGATCAGAAGCGGGCTTTGCGCCGACAGCAGCGAGCCCGACACGGGGCTTGATCTCAGGACTGCGCGATCGTGACCTGGGCTGAAGTCGGACGCTCGGCCGACTGAGCCACCCAGGCGCCCCTTTTAAAAATGTTTTCCATTAAAAAAATATATTTTTAAGTTTATTTATTTATTTTGTGAGGGAGAAAGCACGTGTGAGCAGAGGAAGGGCAGAGACAGAGGGAGAGAGAATCCCAAGCACACCCACACCACCAGCACAGAGCCAGATGCAGGGCTCGATCCCGTGAACCATGAGATCATGACCCCAGCCCCAAATCAAGAGTCGGACGTGCAACTGGCTGAGTCACCCAGGCGCCCCAGAAGAAATATTATTTTTAACTCACTAATATTTTAGGACTTCTGTGCCTTCGATCTACCAGTGAGGCCATTGTTGAGCCTAGAGAGCCTAGTGTAGACAGGAGAAGAGAAAGATGGAGGGAAGCCCCACTGGGGTGGGATGGTCACTTGAAGTATGTTTGACAGGACTTGTTTCTTCTTGGATAGAGCGGCTGTGCCTTGAGCTTCCCCGCCTTCCAGGCTGCACCGGGTTGTGTGCCAGCATGGCGATGCTACCAGAGGCTTCCGCACCTGCCACGCAGGGCTGAGAACGTCCATTCCCCTTGGACGTGTGAATGCCAGGACAGCAGGTGCCATGATCTGAAATCCAGGCCATTGTTTAATGGCAGAAGGAAGACCCCAAAGGAAGGAGCTTTTTCCCACCCAAACTACTTGCCCCTTTGGTCTTGAATTTGACTAGGTTCTTTTACGGAAAGTAACAAACAAAACATAACAAATAAAACCACAAAACACAAAGTCAAGGTCTGCTCTTTGTTATTTCCTTAAAAAAATTCAAGAAAGAAAAGAAAATTGGGTCCCTTGCCTGAGCATTCTCCTATGTGCCTATTTAATGATTAATAATACCTTGTGGGCTATTGTTTGATGTGGCCTCTGCTGGTTTGAACAGGAGAATACTGATTCACTCCTAAGGCATTTATGAATCACAAGTGTTTACCCTGAGACAATAAATGAAAGGGGGAGATTAAAAAAAAAAAACACCCAAATATGCTGAGTTCTTTGAGCAAAAACTGGAGGTAACAGGGATCTCAGTCTTTGATACCCTGTGTGGAGCCCTGTTTTCTCTCACAGAAGAAAGATGGTGTAGAATGAGGGGGCTTTTGAGTTTTATAGATTTTTTTTTTCCTTTCACTTGCTGATACAGTTGAGGCAACTTTTTCCCATGTTTTCCTTCCTTCCTTTCCTTTCCTTCCTTTCTTTCTTTCTTTCTTTCTTTCTTTCTTTCTTTCTTTCTTTCTTTCTTTCTTTCTTTCTTTCTTTCTTTCTTTCTCTTTCTTTTCTTTCCTTCCTTCCTTCCTTCCTTCCTTCCTTCCTTCCTTCCTTCCTTCCTTCCTTCCTTCCTAAGTAGGCCCCACCCCCCAAGGTGGCCCTTGAACGCAAGACCCTGAGATCAAGACTCACAAGCTCTACAGCCGGAGCCAGGCCCTCCCCTAGTTTTGCAGGTCGTATGCACTCTTCTCCTTGCCACCTGTCTGGTCATTCCGATGGCAGTTTACAAGGGAGTTTTTCTACTGTTGTTAGGGACTCGGTGTCCCATGTCCCCCTCACTGCCCACCCCTGAGGGTGGCTCCACAGAAACCCAGAGGGGAAGACGGAGACCTGCCTTGGCCAAAGTGAGGCTGGAGAGGGTAGGTTCAAGAGACCAAGAGACTTGACAGACCTCGGGGTCAGACCGGACTAGGGCGTCTAAGGAGTCCAGAGGTGACACCTGGTTTGTCACTTGAACAGCGGCTCCACTTGCAATGGTAGGCTTATCCTCCCTTCTTTCTGCCTCCAAGTCAGTGAAAAAAGACAGCTAAATTTGCCCCTGGTGACCCTTTAAGTTTTTTTCATTTTGAAATGATTTTTTTAAATGTTTAGTTATTTATTTTGAGAGAGAGAGAGAGAGCGAGAGAGCAGCAGAGGCGCAGAGAGAGAGGAAGAGAGACAATCCCAAGCAGGCTCTGTAGCTGTCAGCACAGAGCCCGACGTGGGGCTCGAACTCATGAACCATGAGATCATGACCTGAGCCGAAGAAGCCAAGAGTGGGACCCTTAACCGCTGAGCCACCCAGGCGCCCCAAGATAATTTTAGACTTACAGAAAAGTTGCATCAATAGTAAGAGAGCTTTCTGATACCCTTTAGCCAGCTTCTGGGGCGCCTGGGTGACTCAGTCGGTTAAGCGTCCGACTTTGGTTCAGATCATGATCTCATGGTTTGTCAGTTTGAGCCCCGCGTCGGGCTCTGTGCTGACAACTCAGAGCCTGGAGCTTGTTTTGGATTCTGTGTCTCCCGCTCTCTCTGATACCCTTTAGCCAGCTTCCTCTCTGTTCAGCATCTTCTATCACTATGGAGCCATCATCAAAACTAAGCAAATAATCTCGGTACAATGCTGTAAACTACAGACTTCATCTCACTATTTTTTTGTATTCGTGTTTTCTTTTTCTCCTAGGATCCCATCCAGGATTCCACATGCATTGAGTTGTCTGGTGTCCTTAGTTTTCTTTCACTCTATGACAGTTCCAAAGTCTTTCCTTGTTTTCATGATGCTGGGATGAGTACTGGGTATTGTATGTGAGGCAATTTGACAATACATTATATTAAAAATAACAATAATAATAAAGAGAGTACTGATCAGCTGTTTTGTAGAATATCCTGCTGGGCTCCATCTGATGGTATCTCACGATCATGTTGGGGGGCTGTGTTCTGGGGGGAGAATGTCTCAGAGGTGGTGTGCCCTTCCTGGGGGGGCTACGTGACCTTGCTCTACATCACTGCTGCTGTTAACCATGGTTATGGGGTTAAGATGCTTTCTGCCGGGACTGCCCATTGTAATTCCTATCCACAGGAAATGACAGTTTCCCCCTTCCTGTTCCCCACATGTTTTGGGGGTGATACTTTAAGATTCTGCAAATATGCCATTTCTGCTAACACATCTGCCCAGCAAATTTAGACTCTGTTAAAGGGCCTTGCCTGTGGCAACGATTGTGGTAGTAATCTAATAGTGGTGTGTGATTTCCCTCATTCTTTCTACATTTACTAACTGGACCGCTCTTTAAGGAGGAATTGCATTATGTTACACTGTAATAAAGCAGAAATAAGAAATCTGTACTCTTGAGTGAAGAGTCCAACTCTTGATTTCAGCTCAGGTCATGTTATCATGGTTTGTGAGTTCGAGCCCCGCGTTGGATTCTGTGCTGACCTCATGGAGCCTGCTTGGGATTCTCTCTCTCCTTCTCTCTGTGCCCCTCCCCCTGCACCTTCTCTATCTCTCAGAATAAATAAATACATTTCAAAAATCCATACTCTTTTGGAGCCTACATTTTAGATGGAGAGAGAGACAAGCAAACTCAATTGAGTGTGTTAGATAGTATATTAATAGGTGACAAGTATATCGATAGGTGACAAGTACTATGGAGAGAAATCAAGTGGGGGAGGGGAGACGAGAAGTACTGGGAGCAGCACATTGAAATTGCAAGGTCTTCCTCTGAGGGAAGGCTTTAGAGGGGAGACTTGACGCAGGGGAGGGAGCCAGCGTGTGAATATCTAGGGGAAGCTTTCTAAAGAGGAGAAACAGCAAATGCAAAGGCTCTGGGGCAGGACCACGCCTAGCCAATGGGCTCTAGGGAAGTCAGGAGGCCCGCATGGCCGGTGCCAAGTGAGCTTAATGCAAAGGGCAGAGAGGGGAGAGGAAGCAGAGGCTGCCAGTCCAGATGCTGCAGACTTGAGGCCGTTCCAGCGGCCTGGCTGTTGTTCCGAGGGAGACAAGGTTTTGAGCAGAGGCGTCACAGAAAATGCTGCATGTTCCTAAAGGATCCCTTTGGCGGCCCTGTGGTAGGCAAGGACTCAGGCAAGGAGACCACAGGTAGGAAACTATATCATTTATCCAGGAGGTGGTTGTCTTTCGGATATATTTTGAAGGTAGAACTGCCACTGCCGAGAAGAGGCTCCCTCGTGGCCAACAGCGTCAGGCTCCCCCCAGGGTGCATAGCCTCTCCCCCCGCCCCCCACCCCAGACCTTGAAGTGGGGCTTCAAGCACAAGTTTGTAAAGTGAGGTCTGGCACTTGGAGCCTAGGCCCTGCAGCCTCTCTTAGGAGCCCTGTGTCATCCGGGTCCTCCTTGCATCTGTCTGCCCAGCACCGCACTCTCTGCCCCAGGGCCAGCCCACCACCATTTGCTTCCGGTCTCCCAGCTCTCAGCGCCCTCTGCCAATCAAGTTCCTTCCCATCTTCCCTGACGCAGCTCTGCCCCCTCCGCCCTGCCCTCTGAGCCCCCCCCCCCCCAGGCTGGGGACACTCCACCTCCCCCCCTCCCCCTGCGCAGCCCCTGGAGACAGACAGACACCACAGGTGCACCTGAGCCTCGAGGGCCCTTAAACACGGGAACTGGCACCAAGAGCTTCATCAGTGGTTAGTTGGCATTGGCATATGGCATACGTTAGGAAAGGACCTATTAGGTTTCCTTTTAACCATGGAAGTACATTTTGCGTTCATTAGACTCCACGTATATTCGTATTTCTTTCTTTCTTTTTTTTTTAATTTAATTTTGAGACAGAGACAGAGCACTAGTGGGGGAGGGTCAGAGAGAGAGGGAGACACAGAATCTGAAACAGGCTCCAGGCTCTGAGCCATCAATCAGCACAGAGCTGGACGCGGGGCTCGAACCCACGAACCGTGAGATCATGACCTGAGCCGAAGTTGGACGCTTAACCGACTAGGGCGCCTGGGGCACGTGGGGCACGTGGGGCACGTGGGTGGCTCAGTCAGTTGAGCCTCAGACTCTTGATTTTTGGCTCAGGTCATGATGCCAGGGTCCATGATGAGCATGGACCCTGCTTGAGATTCTCTCTCTCTCTCAAATAAAAAATTAAAAAAAAAAAAAGTTTCTGCCTCTCCTTCTGCCTAACCCCTCACATAAATTGAAATTCCACATTTCTTCAGATTGGGCCACCCTGTACCCACGGAGGGGTGCTGTAAAAATTAGTTTGAGAAGTCAGGTGAGGGGTGCAGGAAGAGGCGGACATCACTGGGGGTTCATTGGCTGCTAAGGAGTTTCTCTTTATCTATTGGTTGACTTACCTTTAAAACATGCATACGGTTAAACATTTCTAACAGTACAAAACGGTAGAGCCTGAAACGTCACCCTTCCGCCTGTGGCCCCCATCCTGAGCCCTGTCCCAGGGGCACTCCTTTTTTTTTTTTTTATAATGTTTACTTATTTTTGAGAGAGACAGAGACAGAACACGAGCAGGGGAGGGGCAGACACAGAATCCGATGCAGGCTTCAGGCTCTGAGCTTTTTTTTTTTTTTTTTTTATAATGTTTACTTATTTTTGAGAGAGACAGAGACAGAACACGAGCAGGGGAGGGGCAGACACAGAATCCGATGCAGGCTTCAGGCTCTGAGCTGTCAGCACAGAGCCTGAGGTGGGACTCGAACTCACAAACTGAGGGATCATGACTGAACTGAAGACAGACGCTTACCCGGCTGAGCCACCCAGGGGCGGCCACTCTCACTCATCCCTTATATACCAATCCGGGGATTGCTAATGAACAGTCAATGGCTGGGAGCCGAAAGTCATGAGTGATTGAAGGTAAACTGAGGCACTGTGAATCCCAGCCCCCAGCAATGCACTTCCAGGGTTGAAGCAGCTTCCACGCAGGAGGCTCAGCTAACCCGCCATTTTTATTCTTGTCTTTGGTTCAGACCCCCCAAAGCGGAGTTTGTAAAGACTCCACATGCCTGTGGAATTGGGGGCATTCGGCACTACCATCTGGGGCTCTGGGTTCCCCCCCCTTCCCCGCCAACCCCCCGGGGAGATTTGTTGTCATTGAGATTTCCCAGGTTGGCTTTTGTCTCTCCAGAAAACTCAGCAGGCCAGAAGGAGGAGCAGGGCCCAAAGCTACATTAGGAAGAAAGGCAGGTGGGGAGCCGCGAAGTCAGCCCCTGCGCTGAGATTACAGCCATGTGAGTGATGACAGTGAGGTTTCGGGGTCTTTATTGATCGCCCCCACTCCTCCTGCGCCTCAGAGGCTCACCTGCGAGGCAGTGTTCTCAGCTACCTTTCCCGTGGGAATTCAGCACAGCCAACAGAACCCCTGAACTCAGCTGGGCCACTGCCAACAACCCTCAAGCCTCCCCTCACCCCCCAGCCCCCCTGCCGATACAGTGACATGATGTCATTTTTATTGAGGCAAGATTAGATTTTTTTTTCAGTTTTCAAAAGTGTGGTTCACATGATCTCTAGTACTTTTCCTATTGAGTGAAGACCACAGAGCTGCCAATTCCAATTTTCTTCAGCTTTTATCACTAGGAGAAGCTTAAAAGAAAAAAGGAAGGGGGGGAGAGGCTGAATGAACATATTCCCTTTAGCCCGGGCTGTTGGCGTGAGGGTGGCGGGGGACACCCGCATCGCCCACTCCCTTTTGTGTAGCTGGTGTTACCGGAAGAGGTCAGAAGACCGGCGTCGGCCCTGTTGGTGCGGGGCCATGCACCCCGTCCACTCGCATGAAGGATTTTCATGCCATGAGAGGGAAGAGTGGGAAGGTCCCACCTCGGGTCACTCCAGGAGTGTGTTAGAGAGAATGCCGACCCTTTGGGAGACTATTGGGTAAAACAAACACTAGGAAAAGTTTTCTCCTCTTAACTCGAATTTTACCAAGTCTCGTCTTTGGAGGCCACATTTCCCATTCATAGGGCCATTCAGCGTATTTACCGAATATCTACGATGTGCCTGGCTCTGCTGTAGACATGGGGTGAATAAGGGAAAGCACATTCCCTACTTTTTATGGAAATTTGAAGAATGCTGATGTGCACGGATCGTGGTTTCCCAAGGCTGAACTCAGCCTTCAAAATGGGTGGGTGGTGGGGTGAAAAATCATGAAAGAACGGAATCCAATCACATTTTGGGGGCATAAAATGAGAGAATGAGTCTGGAAGAGGAAAGGACGTGCAGATGTACAGAGGGAATACATGCCTCCCACTTCTCGGGAGTCTTAAAGTAGAAGCAACGCTTACACATTACCACCGTTGAGCAGCCACGTTCAGATTCCTATGGGGGTGTTCCTCCTCACAGGAAGAAGTGGCGGGGGGCATATTGACCACAGCTCTATACCGCACTTAGCACCTGTAGGTGCTCAGTTAGGGTCTGTTGAGTAAATGTGGAGTAAGCCCCCAGTTCCCAGAGGTCAAACAGATTCAAAAGTAATCAAGAGATTGGTCCCGAGTCACTTGGTAGGAAGTGAGAGAGTCAAGACTTGAAGTTAGAGGTTTCAAGTTCGCACATTGAGGCTTGCCAGCGCTCTGTTCTAGAGGCACCGCCTCTGCAGAGTTCTCCAAATGACTGCCCTTCCTTTGACTGGCAGGCAGGTGACTCTGGAGGTTCTCGAAGGTTGGGGTGAGTCTTTGGAGTCACGTCCGTGGACGGAGGCCAAGCTGACATCAGCCGTGGACAGGACACCTCATGAGGAGAACCTGCTTCAGGGGAAGGCTCCCCCAGGGTTGAGTTGGTTGTGCTAAGAAACCTGGCCCCTGGGTATTGTTCCTCAGGTGTGGGTTTCTAAGTGGTCCCAAGCTGGGTAAGTCCACGCAGCTCTCTAATTCCCTGTCTCTGTCAATTATGTGGAACAGAAGAAGCTGAGTTCAAAGCAAACTTGTGAAGAGATTTCTCCCCATTTGTGTCTTGTGAACCTTGATTTTTCTCCTCCACGGAGGGAGAGAAGGACCGTGTTGGGGGTTCTTTAGAAGCCTTTGTCAGGGACACAGAGCTAGCAGTACACAGGGCTGGAAGAGACCCAGAAAGTGATTGAGCCCCTTCCCCTGCCTCCGGAGGAAGAGGGTCAGAGCATATGCCCAGAGGCTGGCGCTGGTCACGTCCTCGCAAAAAATGCAGTGTGGGGACAGGGAGGAGGCCACAGGAAAGGAGGGTCTGTCTGGATAAGAAAGAAGATCAGAGTGTAAAACTTCATTTTTTTGTCTACTCTACCCTAAGAACATGAGGTAGTACCTAAAGCTTTTTACTAGGGGTCAGAGAAGGTTCCAGTTCTGCCTCTTGTAGACTCATGTTGTGTGTCCCTAAAGATGGTAGTCATTGCTGCCTCGCTGGGCCTCATTTTCCCCATCAGCACTCTAATGGTTTTCAACCAATGCCTTGGGATGCGGGCGTGCCCTGCCATCCTCACGCCAACAGCCCGGGCCTTCCCCATGGAGGGAAGAGTGGACCTGAGGGGACGCTGGGTGGGAGGGGCTCTTGGAAGCCCTCTGATCCTTCACCAGAGCAACCTGGCTTTTGCTTGTTCCTACAGGTCAACATCTTCACACGATTTAGTCCAAGGCAAGCGTTCCACTGGTTTTTGTGTTTAAGTTTGAAAACACCAACTTAGAGGCTCTCAAAACTCCTGTCCAACATTAAAATCATATGGTCCCTTCCTTCTGCCTCCCTGACTTTTGGACTTTGTCTTTTCCACCCTGTCATACATTATGTGTTAACTACTTGTATCTCTTTCCCGAGGCCCCTCGGAAGCCAATTCCGCAAATAATTATGAGCATGTGGGGTCTGTCGTGAAGGCTGCCTGGGACAGGGTACCCGGGCCCTCAAACTGCTCACACTGCCTTCGAGTGGGCTGGAGGTGGCTGAATAAAATATTACAAAGCTACACTGTGTCTTAGTTCTAATATTCTTCCCTGGTAACTGGGGATCTTGTCTTATGTCCAACACAATGGCACACTTAGGAGGTGCTTAGTAACTATTTGCTGGAAGGACTGATGGATGAATGGCCTGTTCCCCTCTTGGAGAAGAGTCACAGATGTTCTCGTAGTGAAGAGCCTTCCCAGGACCGACTGAAGCCATGTGGATGCTGTGAGCTCTGTGCGTTCCTTATAAGAGCAGAGCTGATGACGGCTGTCGGGCGCCAACCCCTGTTGTGGGTTCACCTGTGTCCCCTTGACAAAGATGTTGAAGCCCTAACCCCTACTACTTCTGAATTTGACTTTATTTGGAAATAGGGGTTATTAGAGGTTTGTGAAGGGTCGTTGCCAATGTAATTAGCTAAAACAAACTCCATACTGGATGGGGTTGGGTGGGCCCTTTGTCCAACGTGACTGGTGGCCTTGTAAGAAGAGGAGAGACATACAAACTTGCAGGGAGAAGATGGCCATGTGATAACAGAGGCAAAGACAGAAAGGATGCATGTAAAAGCCAAGGAGCAGTAAGGAATGCCAGCAAACACTGGAAGCTAGGAGAGGCAAGCAAGGATTCTCTCCTATGGGTTTCAGAGAGAGCATGACTCCGCTGGCTCTTAGATTTAAGATTTGCAGCCTCCAGAACTATGAGACAATAACTTTCTGTTGTCTTAAGTGACCAGTTTGTGGTCCTTTGTTATGGCAGCCCCAGAAAGTGAGTAACATCACCCAACCCCAAAATTACGCTTAAAAAGAAAATCTACGACCTCCTTTTCCTTTGCCCTCTATGAAGTGTTCACAAGAAAATAGTTTGGCTTGAATTTACTGGTGTGAAGCATTAGTTACAGTCTCTTATCAAAAGACTTCATGTATTTAAAGCTCTAAAATCTTTGTATTTTGGGTCATCTGTGTGCATATATTGCGTTGTGAAATAAACCAATCAAAAAAAGCCAACGGCTTCCCTCCAAATAAACCCAAAAGCGCCACCCCTCACCCTCATCTTTTTGAAGCAAATTTGAAGACTTCTTCGTTGGACGTGAATGTTTGACCACGAGTCTGGTCCGGGGATGAGTTTCACTTTCCTCTCTAGGCAGGATTGTCTGGGTGCAGAATCACTGTTCAGCCCCCCACAGACATGATACCACTTGCTTCTGAATATTTTCCTTAATTTTTGTCTTGTGGACCATCTTCCTGTGGCGGTGCGGTGGGGAGGGTTGTCAGCTCTGGCTTCTCCTCGGGTGCCCCCCGAAGAGATTCAGGAATCTGTGGGACCCACTTCACTTTGGGTTATTGAATAACTCACAGGACATTGAATGTCAAGGCTAAGAAAACAGAGTTGCCTACCTATGGGGCCAGATGACCTCACAGCCCCGGCTGATCATCTGGTGTGGGCTTGCTTCTGTCAGTGACACCCTCATCCCAAGCCCCGCCTACATCACACTCTTCTAAGTACCTAACCTGATTACTGTCACTGTGCTCAGGTGAATGCCAGCAGATTAAGATTCTGATTAAGCTTGGTCTTGCATGCCAGGAGAGAGGTAGCCTTAAGAACAGCCTTAAGAACAGAAGACGTGAATGGAAGGAATGCAAGGCTTATCGTATTTTGATTCCACATTCACCATTAACCTCCCAACCTGGGTTTCCAGCCCTAGTAGGTGTGGAGAAGACCTCACCATCACCCCCCACCCCCCTCCCCCTCCCCTTCCCTACACCTGACCTGGTTGACCTGGGCTTTCCTGCAGGAAAAGGAAGTTTCTGGTGCCATTTTTCCAGCATAGGCACATAGCTGCAACACTGGGCTATCTTTGCTTTGCAGATCTTTGGTGTGGAAAACAATCTTTTCTGGGCTTCAGCTCCCGGGGACCACCCTTAGGCTCTATCTGTGGAACCGCTTTTCACCACCGACCCTGGCTTCCCAGTCAAGGTCTCTGAGAGATCACCACAAAGACGAGGAGAACTGGG
Source organism: Hyaena hyaena (assembly GCF_003009895.1). NCBI lineage: Eukaryota > Metazoa > Chordata > Mammalia > Carnivora > Hyaenidae > Hyaena > Hyaena hyaena. Next base: position 1,146,461 of record NW_024080677.1, on the reverse strand, counting down.
AATTATCTCCAAGAGTTGGAAGAACTGAGGGAAACTGAAGGGGAGGTAATCATTCTGTAGTGATGTTAAATTCATGTGTTTGTTCACTCATCCACTCACTTATTCATTCATTAATTCAACAGACATTTTCTGAATGTCAGTTACAGGCCATGCACTGTGTGATGTGTGGGGGAAACAGTGTCAGAGCTCAGGGATGCTGGTGTGACTTGTGCCTAAGGAGAAGTCTGTCCAGGGGGCCGAGAAGGTTCTGGAGAAGAACAGAGATCAACCAGTGGCCTGCAGAAGCTGGAGCTCAACATCAGAATGACAGAATTCCCAGTTTGTTAAAATTGATTCCAGATTCCAGACTCTCTTCCCAAACCTACTGAGCGAGAGTCTCTGGAATGGGTCCCCGGAATCTGCCTGTTGATTCTTAGGTACTAAGTTGGAGAATGTCTGCTTTAGGATGTATTAGACTAGTACATCAAACAGGACGGCTCCCGTGCGATCTGAAACCAGTGCATTCCCCAGCGATTAAGTCTGGCGTTGGAAGAGAGGCCCAGAGCTCCATGTACTTATAAACTCATTCATAACTGAGACCTAGTGTTGGCCAAAGGACAGCCTATGACATCTTTTTGCAAAATGCAAGGATAGAGTCTCAGTGTACGTACCGTAACTGATTTTGTCTCAAAATGTCTGAGCATTTGCTTTCTTTCCATTTCTCTTCCTGTCTTTTCTAAGGACGTCATTTGCATAAGGGGATCAGAAGGCGCACAGTAATTCCGGGGGTACCACTGGGGTGAGCGGTTCTGTTGCCCGTTGCTGGGCTGCCTGCTTGGGGAGGGCTGACACTCCCTTTTGAGGCTCCTTTTGTGGAGGACCTGCTAGGGGTCTTGCTTAAGTGTCCAGGTAGTGTTCAGCCCAGGAGAGAGAGCCCTGCAGGGTCACGATGGCTCTCCTTAGCTCTCCATAAAAACCAGGGGAAAGGGCACGAAGGGACAGGCTGCATAGCACTACACGTAAGGTGCCATTTGGCTCAGTGACTAATCACTGCTGGTGGAGATCCCAGCTGAACATTGGGTTCCCTGTTCATCCATTTTTTAAATTATTACTCTATTATTACCACAGACTCTGTGCTAATAAAGTTAGAGGCAGATTTTTGAAAATGGGCAAAATGCTAAACCTTGTCCCAAAGAACTCAGAGTCAAGTGAGGGTTTTGGACAAGTAAACAGGTGGAATCGAGGCTGGGGTAGTGGCTCAGGTGCACACTGGTCTGAACAAGGCCACGGGAATGTGAGGGGGTGGGGCAGTGTGCCGGAGGGGCAGAGTGGTCAGGGAGGGCCCACCGAGGTAGGGGTGCTTTCGTTCTTTCAGTGCGTTCAAGTTAAGAAGTTCAGCGCTGGCTATTTCATCATTTAGTCATTCAGTGACTGCGGATTGAGGACCTATGATGTGCTTTGTGAATTTTTAGTGCTGCTCTTAGAGAATCAGAGAGGGGCGCCTGGGTGGCTTAGTCGGTTAAGCGTCCGACTTTCGCTTGGGTCATGATCTCGCGGTTCGTGGGTTCGAGCCACGCGTTGGGCTCTGTGCTGACTGCCAGCTCAGAGCCTGGAGCCTGTTTCAGTCTGTGGTTCCCTCTCTCTCTGATCTTCCCCTGCTCACGCTCTCTCTCTCTCCTAGAAATAAATAAAACATTTAAAAAAAAAAAGAGAGAGAATCAGAGAGACAAATCATTAGCTCACCCAATCAAACCAACAATTCATTGCTCCCCTGGAAGGTGGCAAACTGCAGCCTAGCACAGGGGACTAGATAGAAGAAGTGGAGGGGCGCCTGGGTGGCTCAGTGGGTTGGGCATCCGACTTTGGCTCAGATCATGATCTCACAGTCTGTGGGTTCGAGCCCTGCATTGGGTTCTGTGCTGACAGCTCAGAGCCTGGAGCCTGCTTTGGATTCTGTGTCTCCCTTTGTCTCTGCCCCTCCCCTGCTTGCTCTCTGTCTCTGTCTCTCTAAAGAAAATAAAGACATAAAAAATTAAAAAAAAAAAAAGAAGAAGAAGTGGAAGGATCTCTCTGGCCCTCAAGGAGTCTACAGGTGAACAGAGATGGCCTTACGTCTCCAGTTACCTTCAAAGCCTCCGGTTTTGATAAAGGTAGGTCCTGGCCACTAGCTGGAGAAGAATTGCCCCCTTACCTGGATGAAGCAGTTAGCTACATATCTTCTTTCTTTCTTTCTTTCTTTCTTTCTTTCTTTCTTTCTTTCTTTCTTTCTTTCTTTCTTTCTTTCTTTCTTTCTTTCAAGTTTTTATTCATTTATTTTGAGACAGAGAGAAAGGGGCAGACCCTCACTTGGGGCTGGAGCCCACAAACCAGAGATCATGACCTGAGCCAAAGTTGGATGCTCAGCCATCTAAGCCACCCATATGCCCATCTCTTAATTTTTGTAATAGAATGCCAGCTCTGCTGTCTGCCAGGCTGGTATGCAAAGCATAGGCATCTATAGACAGCTAATATTTATGTGTTAATAATACGGTTCATTTCACTTTATTTCCAGTTATAGTATAGACTCATTAAAAAATAGAAAAATACAGAAAAGGTGAAAAAATGTAAGTCCTCTCATTATTTGAAATTCTCTTCCTTTTCTTTCATGATTTTACGTGGTTACGATCATTGTAAATGTACAACTTTATAATCTGCTTTTGTCATCTAACATAATAGCAGTGTAAACTCCATTTCAAACAACTGCATAATTTTTCATCAGTTATATACTATGTATGAATATATTTGAGCATATACCCTTTTTTTAAAGTTTTAACGTTTATTCATTTTTGAGAGACAGAGAATGAGTGGAGGGCAGGGAGAGAGGGAGACACAGAGCTGAAGCAGGCTCTAGGCTCAGAGCTGTCAGCACAGAGCCTGATGTGAGGCTTGAACTCACGGACCGTGAGATCATGACCTAGGCTGAAGTCAGTTGCTTAACCGACTGAGCCACCCAGGCACCCTGAGCATATAACTTAAAAAAATTTTTTAAGTTTATTTTTATTTATTAATTTTTATTTTTTAAATGTTTATTATTCTTGAGAGAGAGAGAGAGCACAAGCAGGGGAGGGACAGAGAGAGAAGGGAACATAGAATCGGAAGCAGGCTCCGTGCTGACAGCAGCCGGCCTAACGTGGGGCTCGAACTCACAAACTTTGAGATAATGACTTGAGCTCAAGTCAGATGCTCAATGGACTGAAGCACCCAGGCGCCCCTATTTTTATTTATTTTGAGAGATAGATAGAGAACAAGCAGGGGAGGGTTAGAAAGAGAGGGAGGGAGATTCCCAAGCAGGCTCTGCACTGTCAGCAAAGAGCCAAACTTGGGGCTTAAATGCCCCAAATCTCACGAACCGTGAGATCCTGACCTGAGGCAAGATCAAGAGTCAGACGCTTAACTGACAGAGCCACCCAGGCACCCCTGAGCATATAACTTTTTAAACATTTATTTTCCTTAAGATAAATTCCCAAAGTAGAATTGCTGGGTAAAGAGAAGAGCATTATTAAGACTCTCAATACTTCCTGCCAAATTGTTTATCAAAGGGTCATGCCAGTTTTCATTTCCACAGCATGTGGGAATAGAAGAGATTAATTCTAAATTATCTGCTATTTGTCTCTTCCCCAAACATGATCGAGAATGAATTCAACCCTGTCCTTATGTCTGATAGAGTCCGCACAAAGAAACAGGCTGGAATTACATTAGTTTCATTCCTTTACTTTGACCCATAAATTAAATGTGACTTTAGCTTTCCTTATGTGTCATTTCAAAACAAAAACGGTGCTTTTTGCATCTTCTGCGGAACCATCACTGAGAACCCCAACCTTGGGGCTACTCCAGGTGCCTTGCATCAGGACACGTTAACTCTTTTCACTTCAGCCTTCTTTCCTTTTTTTTTTGTCAAAGGATGATACCTTGGCTCGTGAGAGCTCCGCGTTCGCGTTCGTGCCTGCGGGAAGTAAAGGTCTCCTAAACCATCTCATCTCCTCTGTCGGGGAGCTGGAGAACTGGCTTGGGGACCACTAGCCAAATGCACATCAAGTATCCGTGTAATTGATCGTGAGCTTGTGGCTAGGGACAGTGGTAGCGGAAGGAGAATGGCGACCCTCCTGCTTGGTGGTGGCGGCGGCAGTGAGGGGTGATTCCCTGTGCAGGTGGCCAAGGACAGACCTGGGAGGGGGCAGAGAACAGGAGTCTGTTCTGCTGAGATGAGATGAGGAAGCAAAAGTGGGGGGTGGGGGGTCTGCATCACGGTGCCCCTGATTCCGTGGCTACCTCCTGGGGTCCTCACCAATCCCGTTAGCTACTCTCCTCCCCAGGGGAAGAGGGACTGGAAGGTTCCTCCAACCCTCCCTTTTTGTGGGCTGCAGTGTACAAGTCCCTCCTCCATAGAAAGGCGAGGGAGAGAAGATGAGGTTTACCCCTGGGGTACTTACCTGCGCCGGCCAGCTCACCTGGATGTCTAACAGGATTGGCCATTTCTTCACCAAGGGATGTTTCTGATTTTTCCCTCCATTTGTTTCTTGAGCTTTGCTATTATAGGTGTATTTGTTTTTTAATTGTAAGCAACCTAAATTTCTGTATTATATTACCATGCGATTAAATAACCATAAGCTCAGAGTTCTCAGGCTCACATGTGCAAGAAATAGTGAACAAATCAAGACACTCTGGGGGCGCCTGGGTGGCTCAGTCGGTTGAGAGTCTGGCTTCAGCTCAGGTCATGATCTCACGGTTCGTGGGTTCGAGCCAGCTCAGAGCCTGATGCCTGCTTCAGATTCTGTGTCTCCCTCTCTCTGCCCCTCCCCTGCTCATGCTCATGCTCATGCTCTGTCTCTCTCAAAAATAAACATTAAAAATTTTAAAAAAAAGACACTTTGTGGGTAAGGCCTCAAAAACAAGGGTCAACCAGAACTCAAGTTACCGTGGCAAAGCTTGAGTTGGGTTTGTGTTCTCAGTTGAGTTGGGTAAGAGTTCTCAGGCAGTGTTTAAGGCAGAAATAATCATGACTAGTATGAACAATTGTTATTCCTTTAGCCCTTTACAGTTTGTAAAGTACTTTAACATCCATTTTACCCCTTAATCCTCACACCAAGCCCATGAGTGGATATGATCACCCCCATTTTGCCCATGGGAAGCTAAGTTCAGAGGGCTCCAAGGGTAGATCTGGGACTTCTGTGTCTCCTGGCTCCAAATTTCATCTTACCCCACCCTCTGTCCTACACTGTCTGGGCTGGGTGAGGGGACCGATCCAACTCAAAGGGAAGAAGTACTCTAGAGGGCAATAGAAATTTATGGTGTTGAATTAAGGCTGATCCAGACTGAGGAGGTCCAGTGAAGATGTCATGCAGAGGAAACAGGGAGCCATTGAAGGCTTTTGAGCAGGCGTGTTACATGATACAAGTGGTAGAATCCATCTGTCTATAACTGGTGTGCACAGAGGCTTGGGAGGTAGAAAGAAGGATTATGGGAGTAGAGGCTGTGAGGCGGCTTCTGGAAGAATCCTGGGTCTCCTGATTCTATTGTGAGTGCCCCAGATGTTGTTGACTTCTTTCTCGTGATTCACCACTGTGCCCTGGAATTGGAATTAGACACAACAGACACACTCTGTCCCTTTCATTCACCATCTTTATTAATGAGCCAGTATCTCTGACATTTGGCCCATGTGATTTTTGGCATTTCTGTCCTATGCCACCCCAGGGTCCCCTCTCGAGGCAGAGCTGTGATTAAAACCATGCACTAACATGATTTCAGAGTCGGAGCAAACATTGACTTGACTCTTCTTATAGCTAATGGATGTTTACTGAGAACCAACTATGTGCTGGGTGCTGTGCAGAGTCCCTCCGCTGGGGAGACAGGAAGAAGGGGTGGCGGAGAAGCTCGGGCAGACGCTCCCCGTTTCAGGTGGGAGAAGAGGCTGGCAGTGGGGGTGTGAGTGGAAGGGGGGGTGGTTAGACAGGGACACAAAGGACACCAGAGAGGACTACCAAGCTACCAAGCCTGGCTCCTTTTCACGACAGGAGGACCAGGATTAGGCACGGGTCCACCTGCCGCAGTGAATGTCCCACTCTGAGGCCGCCTTTGTCGTCTGATCAAAGGGTGTGTCGGAGCCGCCAGCGGCTCCGGGCCCAGCGAGCTGCTCCTTTCTGCTCGGCTGTGGCCAGCCCTCCGAAACTGGCTGGTCCAGAATATCGAGTTGGGAGTCAGCCTCCTGCCCCTCCTCCCTCATACTGCTCCCCGGAGCTGGGGCGGGGGGTGGGGGGGGCAGGCGGGGTGGACTGCGGCCGAGAGCACCGCCCTCTAAGGGGGAAGTCTGTGCTTGGAGGTGCAACAGGACCCCGCGTCCAGCGTCACTGTGTGCCCCTGGGCACGTTGATTCTTCTCTTCGGTTCCTTCCTCTCTCAGAACTGGGGCAGCTCTAAAGATAAGATGGTGATTTACTGCCGAATTGCACTGTACGAGCATGTGTGTGCGCCTGCGTGCGTGTGTGTGTGTGTGGCTTGCTGTTTAATAGGGTGCTAAGACAGCAGGGGGGCTGGCCTTTCTGTCCCCCACCCCCACACGTGTGGCTCTCATTACTGTCAGGAGGCCTTAAGTCGGGCCCCACGGAGATGAGAACAGACCCCTTAATTAGGCTCCGTTCCCAGAGCAAGAGAGGGACCGGCCTGGGCCTGGCGTCGCGGGGAGCCAGGCCTGCAGGGCTGAAGGGGGCTGGGAGGGGGGGCCGAGGGCCGGGGCATCTGAAGGACTCAGCAGGTTTACACTTCGCTGACCCGATGGATGAATGGGGCCCTGTCCACCCACATGGGGGCCTGGAATCTTCAATTACGGCAATTACATCAACAGGTCGGAAGGGCAGCACTTTCCACTGAAGAGGTTCAGGGCTTAAAAGAAAAATCCTAAAGCCACTGTTTTATTTTTTTTTTCTTCCTTTCTTTCTTTCTTTTAAAGGGATTGGGTTGATGGAGGAAGACCCCCATCTGTAGTCTAATTGGGCTGTGGGCAGAAAACAAAGATGTGGCACGTTTTTTGGGTAAAATCTGGCTGGCACGTGTTTACCCGCTTCTGGACTTCTGGCTCTTCCCTCAGTCGACTTTGTGTTAGAGGTCCCCCTGCACGTGAATGTCCCCTGTCGTCTTCCTGAGGGTGGGACGGGGCGCCTTCATCTCCGAGGCTCCCGGCATGCAGCGCGGTGGGGTGCAGTCCGGGTGGCCCTGAACTGGTGTCCGAGGGTCGGGTGGGACCTCGGAGGAGTCAGTGCAGCCTCTCTGACCCTTGGTTTCCCTATCTGTAAAATGGGCATAACGCTTTCTATCCTTTCTCCTTCCTAACATTCTAAAGGAGACTCTGGTTCTGGCTTCGCGCTCAAGCTCATTGGATATTTTCTTCCTCTCAGCCACCCTGTCAGGTAGTGAGACTCAAGTGAGGCTCTGGCACCAAGAGCATGGCCCTGACCTGGGAGCCTGCTAGAAATGCAGGCTCTCAGGCTCCTCTCCAACCAGAGTGAATCCGAATCTGCATTTTACCAAACTCCCCAGGAAATTCAAGGGCACACTGAAGTTTGAGAAGCTCGGCTCTAGCCTGACGCTTACATACAATAAGCATTAGTTGAGCGAGTGAAGGAGAGCGAACCTGTGGTCTTATGCTCTCATCTATAAAATGGGGATAATATTTGTCCCTTCCTATATGAGGGATCCTGGGAGATCACATAAAGGAGCACAGTGGACTCTCAACAACACGGGTTTGAATCCACTTACAGGTGAATTTTTTCAATAAATGTACAGTATCGTACTGTCAATGTATTTTCTCTTTCTCCTGATTTTCTTGACAACATTTTCTTTCCTTCAGCTTTCTTTATTGTAAGACTATAGTATGTAACACATATATCATTAAAAAAATGGATAAGTTGTGTTATCCATAAGGCTTCTGGTCAACAGTAGGGTATTAGTAGTTAAGATTTGGGGGAGTCAAAAATTATACTCAGCTTTTCAACTTTGGGAGGAGGAGGGTCAGTGCCCCTAACCCCTCTGTTATTCAAGGGTCAACTGTACTTTGTAATCATAAAGGCATTTTATCTGGTCACTCACGGGTCCATTCAAGCAACATTTGCCGAGCAGCTATTATAAAGCAGGTTTGGGGTTCATGCAATATCATTCAAAGTATTCTGAAAGTCTGGTTTTTAAAACTTACTTATTTTGAGAGAGAGGGAGAGAGCACAAGTGGGAGACGGGCAGAGAGAGAAGGAGAGAGAATCCCAAGCAGGCGCCAGACGCGGGGCTCAAACTCACAAGCCTGTGAGATCGTGACCCGAGTTGAAATCGAGAGTTCGACACTTCACCGATTGAGACACCCGGGCGCCTCCTAAAAGCCTGACTTTTAAAAAGAATAACTACAACGCAATGTGATAATTGCTATCAACTAGCTTTGCTCAATCTAGGACAGGGTAAGGGTGGGCGACAGTCAATTCTGATTGTTGGGTGAGTTAGGAGAGGCTTTGCATAGGGAGTGGGATGAAGTTTGAGGAGGCATGAGCCAGGTGGAGGAAGAGACGGTCCTTCCAGATGGAGCCTTTGAGATATGAAAGAGAGTGGGGGATTTGGGGTGGCTTTTAGTCCTGAGGTCTAATGAGAGTGACCAGAGTGAAGGTGTATCTGCAAACGGTCCTGTGACTTGATTGGTAAGTATGGATGGTGGGGAGCGGGGGAGGGTGTCCTGCTGCCTGTTTAGTTTCTTTGGGGCCCGTTGTCTGGTTTATTTTAGGTTCGAGTCCTGTGTTGGGGTTATCAGCCTGAAAGGGACTGTCCTGCCTACACTGTTAACTGCCTAAAAGGAAGACATCATTTTTTGGTCTGTTTATTAGTTTTCCTTTTCATCCCTCATCTGCTCTAAGAAGTGAAGCTTATTGCCGACACCAATGTTCTGCTTCTGAAGATTTTAAAATCTTTTTGTGTTTTAAGTTTTATTTACTTTGAGAGGCAGAGAGAGAGATTGAGAATCCCAAGCAGGCTGTGCACTGTCAGCACAGAGCCTGCTACAGGGCTCGAACTCACCAACCGTGAGCTCACGACCCGAGTTGAAGTCGGACGCTTAACCTACTGAGCCACCCAGGAGCCCTTTCTTAAGATTTTAACGTGACACCGAGCAGTGGGGGATTAGTTAGGGAACGGAAGTAGGTTTCCAGATATGCCATTTATTTTTACGACCTGGTTGGAAAGGCAAGCTGGCACCTATGCTGAGAATTGGGATGTCAGCAGTGTAGGCAAAGCCCTCCCACAGCCCCAGTGACATGTGTTGCCACCCTGCTCCCTTGCTGTCACCCCGCTGTGTCCACCGCAACAGTGGTCACAGGCTCAGGATGACCTCTGTGGCTCTCAGCCGCCAGCGGACGACAGAGTAGAGAGAGATAACAGAGACTCTGATAAATATGGAATTGGCCAACGATGCCGCTGGGCTCTGCCCGGTCCCAGTGGGTGAGGCCAGAAGTGAGTGGGTGACGCCGGATGGGCGCGGGCAGACATAGGCACAGAACAGAGAAGGCACAGGGTGTGAACTGAGTTCTCCTGGGTCAGGAGGCTCTCAGTTTGACATGAGGCTTGAGCTCTCTTTGCTTGTCCAGGCTGGCTGTGTGCGTACGCGGCCCCTGAGTGCGACTCCGTGATGGAGGGGGAAGTAGCCCAGCGCTGGGGGGTCCGGGGGGCCCCTCGGCATGGCAGGAGGGTGGCTGGATGCTGGGGCTCCTTTTGCTCAGCTCAAAGCTAAAGGCAAGGACTTTGTCTTGCTTGTATGGGATAGCGCCCTTGGGTGCTGAGTTAATATGTAACCAAGCTTGCAAAAAGGTTTATCTGTTTGTCTCTGGCAAGGACATTTGGGCAAACGGCTTTCTGCACCGCTGCCCTCCGTATTAGTGTTTATTCTCTTTGAGCAAAGGTAAGAGATAGAAGCGTCCCGTATCACTGGTCCCTCTTAGCTCTCCGTTGACATATGGGTGGCCAGCTTTTTAAGAAAATGACCCTAGGGGGTTGTTGCTCTGAGCGGGGCTTCACTATAAGCTTGGGAAGCAGCACCGTGCACAGAAGTTGCCCGAGATTTGCAGCCAGGTAGGACTGGATTCAAATCTGGACTCTTTCACGTATGAATTGTGATACTCAGGAAAGCGATTTACCGCTTCCCGCCTCAGTTTCCCCGTCAGTACACTATAGGCGTGACCTGCCCTTCTTGCTGGATTGAGGGGGAGGGTGGCGAGCAAAGGACACAGTGCAGTGACAGCTAGTGTCTGCAGGTTTGCTCACAGTTGGGTGTGACCCAACCCCCGCTGCGGGAGATGAAGAGTCGGAGGGCTTTCAGTTCACGAAAGCCATTTCGGTGTCAGCGCCGGGGCAAGCAAAGGGGCCCGGCGTCAACCCGGCAGCAGCCAGAAAAGGAAACTGCAGCCAGGAACGCCCCACCCTGCAGGGCCCCTGTGGCCACCACACCTGTCCTCAGACCCACACAAACACCACAGAAGAGGGAGCCCCGCCGCCCTCAGGTTTCCTGGACTCATTCTCGACACCCACTCTCGCTCCGCCTGACCTGGCATTTGCTCTCCCAGCTCCGGCTGCCTTGTCTTCTTCGGTCTGAACCTTGCCAGTCCCCTGCTGCCGCCTCGAACCCACTCACAATTCACTCCGATCAAACACCCGGGACATGACTTCTGCCACGTCTAGTGTACCCATGGCCCCTCTCACTGTGGCTGGTGCCCAAGAAGCAGCCTCCTCCCTCTTCTGGGTGCTGTGTGGGCTTCCGGGGTGGCATTTCCTGCTTCCCTCTCTATTTCTTTTATTTATTTATTTATTTATTTTTTTTTTTTATAGTGGGGGGAGCAGTCTTTGAGGAGGTTTTGGGTGAACACGGCCGCATGCCTGCTTCATCGAGAGTGGAAATCAGCAGGGGGAAAAACGATGTCCTTAAAGCGACATGAAGCCATAGAGGAGCTCTCAGGCTCCCCATCAGAAGGCAGTGGGAAAACCCTGAGCAAGTTCCTGATATCAGCATCTGAATCTTCCTCTAAACGCTGTGGAGACAAAACATTTCTCTCTCTGCTCTGAGCCTCAGTTCCTTCCTTCCTTCCTTCCTTCCTTCCTTCCTTCCTTCCTTCCTTCCTTCCTTCCTTCCTTTCCTTTCTTTCTCTCTCTCTCCCTTCCTCCCTCTCTCCCTCCCTCCCTCTCCCTCCCTCCCTCCCTCTCTCTCTCTCTCTCTCTCTCTTTTTTGTAAAGGGAGAACAATAATGATTCCAACGTAGGCAACTTCATCAGGTTGCTGTCTGCGTCATGGCAGTTCCCTGGTAAGCTACTGGCCCCATGCACTTGACGGGGGCTGCCCACGTCAGTTCTCAGCCCCATTCTGGGTTGGGGTCTGCGTATCCTCAACTGGGTCAGTCACTTCTGGCTGTGCGGAGCAGCCCCCTCCCACCCCCCTGCAAAGGCCCTTGAGTTTCCAAGACTGGAAAACAGATGACTTCCACGTGATTCCTTTCCTCGGGCTTTTCTCCCAGATTGGGGGTGGGGGTGGGGGTTTGTGGGTGGTGAGGAGGCTTGAGGAATGCTCAAGGGACACTTTGTGGGAAGTCTCCAGATGCAATCTCCTGTGGCGAACACACCTGATGTGGGGACCCCAATGCCCATCACCCCTCTGTTAGAGGAGGCAGAGCATGGGGGATGTGTGGGGCCTCATGCGTGATGCTGCCTCCCCACGCGGGCGGGAAAAAGAACGCCCTAAAGGGCACGTAGTTATTATTCTGACTTCATAGACGAGGAAACCGAAGATGAGAAGGGTTAAGCTCCTCCTCCACATTTGCACGGCTAGTAAGAGGGAGATGTGACATTTGAACTTGGGACAGTATGACTGCAAATCCTTGACTGGTTCCTTTATATCACTTGTTATGAGTGTATTAATGGTCGGTTCACAAGATGGAAAACTGCAGCGGGTCAGTGAAGGAAGGATCGATACTGGGCTCGTGTAGTTTCAGAGGAGGAAGGGATCGCTTCTGGTTGGAGAAATCCAGGAAACCTTCATCGAGGAGGTGGCTTTTGCCTCCAGGTCTTGAAGAATAGGCCAGCTTTGGACATTCAGAGATCTCTATTCTTCCTGTCAGTTGATCCTTCTGCGGGCTATGTGGGTGGCTTCCCGCATCCGGTGAATCTTCACAAAATCCATTCAGTCTACAGCCCCAGCTCCTCTCACACTGTCCCCGCACAAGAGAAGTCCCGGTGTAACAGGAATGGGAAGGGAAGTCACTCTTAACTGGGTTCGACCAAGGAACTTTCCTGGAACAGGCCCTGGGGAGAGGTCTGATGCAGTGGGTCAATTAAGAACTGGATTTTATTGCAGATTTATTGCAGCCTTCCTTCCTTCCTCCCTCGCTCGTGTCCTGAGAGCCTGCTCTCCGCCTAGGGCAGTGCTGAGTGCTGGGGAAGGGGCGGTGGGGGCCCACGCTGACACAGTTTGTGGTCCCCTGGGAGTCTCAGTGTTTAATGATGGGAGGGATAAGGTTGCAGGGCCCCCGGGTCCCAGTGTTTGCCTAGAAATTCAAGAGGCCCCCAGTGTGGGGCACAGTGACCCCGTTGAGGGGTGTGGGTAACTAGAGTAAAAGAAAATAAGCCGCTGGACAGAGCAGGGGAGGGGATGGAGAGGGTGTTTGGGGGAAGGGCAGGCGAGGAGGGGAGAAGCTTGCAGGGTAGCTCAGGGGAAGGCCCGGGCCTGCCGTGGAGAGGGCTGAATGAGTCAGGAGCCAGGCAGCTGGCTCACCGAGAGCCCCCCCCCCCCCCCCCCCCCCCCCGCACCTGGCCTTGCCCACAGCTGTGCCCCGGGGCGAGCGGCCCACGCCAGCAGCCAGCTCGCATCAGGGCAGTCGGAGCAGAACTCAGCTGCTTCACTGATCTTCTTCTGCCTCGGGCCGCCCCCTCGGGGAGAGCTTGTGTCAGAGAGGATTGGGTAAACCGAGGGCAAGAGCTGCCGCACGCAGCTCATCCTTGCGCACGCTTCCTTCCCAGATTCGGGGGCCGCCGACGAAGGGCATATGTTTCCCCACGAACGTGTGCCCCTTGGCCGGGTCCGTGGGCCCTTGTGTTCTCCGGGTCCTGCTCAGCCACACCGCCGTCGAGGGACCTGGGCGCTGGAGGGATCCCAGGGTGGTGAGGCCAGTGGTTGCTACACTGACAGACGGTTACCTGGGAAGCTTCTGGAAGTACACATTGCCAGGCTCTGAGCCCAGACGTATGAGTCAGTAGTCAGGGCCGAGGCCCTGTCCGGTTGTTGAATGTGCAGGTCCCACGCTCGGAGGGCAGCACCTCCCCTCCTTGCGCTTGGCAACCAGCCTTTTCTTGTGAATTTATCGTTCTCATTAAGGGAATGGCTCTCCAGACCCGCTGAGAAGACCAGCGCTATTGTGCGCCTGAATGCCGGGGCTGACCGGCCCGGAGAGGGTTTCTGGGCTGGCTCCGTTCCATTTCATCATGGAGAAGGAGGCTTTCCCTGGAGGTGGGCGAGCATTGTCTGCGCCGGCCACAGTTGCTTCGAGATGCTTCCCCGACCCTGTGGGGAGAGCCGCTCAGCCAGACACGTCCTCCCCGGGGCTCACGCCTCCCCAGCCGAGAACAGGGTCTGTGGACAAGCGTTGCTGCCCGCCTCCCCTCGGGCACCCCCACCCCACCCCCCAGGGCTGCACAAGGAGCAGGCTGTCTTTTGGAGGAACTGAGACTTCGGGTGTCTGTCTGGGGAGACACTTTACATTTCATTTCTAAGTCCCGAGAAGCGCTCAGCGAAAGGAGAGTACTGATTCTAGTCCATGTGCCCAAGATTTGCTTGTGCAGGCTTCCCTGGGGTCCTCGAGACAGGAGAGGGGACAGGGGTCATCTTCCCAGGCTGAGCTCAGAAAAGGAGTGGGCTCCTGAAGTGCTTGGTCCTAAAGGGCCATGGTGTATGTTAGGTACCATCACACTACTGAGAAGGAAAGAGAGAGAGGGCCAGAGGGAGAGAGAGCGCGATGCAAAGAGAGAGGGAGAAAGAGAAGAAACAATGGATAAAGCAGATGCGGTAACATGTTAACAGTGCATCATCTGGGTACAACCATATAGGCATTTGGAGCTATTTTTACAATATTTTGACATTTTAAATGTATTTTCAAATAAAAGCATCTTTCAAAAGGGGATGTGGTTTCTTCAAGGACGTAGCAAGTTGATGGGGGGAGGGTCCTATCCACGAAAGGCTCCCTTGTCACCTCATCTCTGGATTTGTTTATTTTTTAGACCCGACTTACATGCCAGTTCTCAGATGCGCCTTCCCTGCCCTCCCAGCCTAGATCACGAACCCCGGTTTCAGGGACTTTTCCTTCCGCTTCTCATAATAGTTACGAGTGAGTTATTTTTAATTTGATGCCCGTTTCTGCCGTGGGATGGTAAGCTTCTTGAGGGCAAGACCGCATCTGCCTTGTCCCGGCTAGATCTCAAGGTTCCAGCACGGTGACCGAGCTAGAGGAGATGCCCAGCTCGTGATTGTTAAAAGGCTGAATGAATGCGCGACTGCGCGTCGGAGCGCGGCCCCAGATGTGCACGGGTGGACATGCACGCAGGTGCCCCCGTGCTCAGGCTCTGCTCTCTTAGTTCCATTGCTCTGTGTCATAGGCCAGGATTTACAGGGCAGCTGGCCGGGTGGCATCCTGCCTCTGGAAATGACATCTGGGAATGAATGACATCCTTTGGGAAGAGAGGATGACGCTCCTTCCCAGCCAGTGCCTCCCTCCCCTCCCCACCTCGAGCCCAGAGGCTCTTCCGGAGGGGGGGAGAGGGACGCGGGGGTGGGGGGGAGAAATGATGCTCTTGCAGCAGGTGGTGGAGGGATCCCAGAGACAGCAGTCTCCGAGAGGGGGCAGGGACGCAGAGTGGAAACCGCTGCCTTTCCGGAAACAAAAGAGCCCTTTAAAGTCACTTGATATCATGTCTTCCTGCCCTGGGCCCCTGCCAAGCCTCCCTCTTCCTATTGTGGAGAGGCAGGAACCACAGGGACCTGTATTTGCTCCCCTGCTGATGCACTGCTGTGGGGAACGCGAGCAAGCGTGCGGGGCAGGCCTCGTGTGCCCACAGCGTGCCCATTCGCTCAAGAGCTTTCCTTCTGGTTTTCGAATGAGTCATGCATCCACATGCTTCAAAATTCAAAAGTGTGGACCCACAGGCAGCGAACGTCCCCCTTCTGCCCCGTCCTCCGTTCATCCAGTGCTCCTTTAGGAAGGTTCTGGTTCTGATGGATCCTTCTAGAGCTCCTTCATGCACATCCAAGTCGACACACAGATTCCTTGTGGTGGCAGAATTTCACTGTTTCTATCTTACCCTTTGCACTTAATGGCGTGTATTTTGCTTTCTCGGGTGCATAGTATTCCACGGGGTCGGTGTCCCGGGAAAAGTGTGCTCTAGGCTCCCCCCCACCCACACACGGGGGGCATGGATTGCCCACTTTTCTTCCTGGATTGTATTGAGTATTGAGGAGTGATGGAGAGTTACAGGTGAGGGAAACCTGACTCCTCTGGTGCCCGGTATCGAAACCACTGTCCACAGGCGGCTGTTGGGCATTTGGAATACGGCTAGCCAGATCGAGATGTTCTGTAACTGTCAAATATTCGGTGGATTTGGAAGATTTAATTTTTAAAATGTCAAATACCTTATTAATTATTAATAGGTGTCTATATTTATTACGAGTTGAAATTATGATTTTTCACATATTTTGGTTAAGTAAGATATCTCATTAAAGTAAATGGCATCTCTTTTTAAAACATTTTAACAATGTGGCTACCAGCATATGTAAAATGATATATGTGGCTCACATTTATATGTGGCCGGGGTGTTTCTAATGGGCTGTGCTTCCTTAGAGACTTGGAGCCCCGGGAGGGAGTGGGGGGGTGGGAAGGCGCTAAAGAGATCAGAAGGGATAGAAGCAGATGGCCGGGCAGCAGCGTGTTGAAAGCTCCCAGGCCGGGGGTCAGGAGGACTGGGTTCTCGCCTGGCTCGGTGTGACTTTCTGGGGTGCCCCAGAGCCAGCCTCCTCCCTTCTCAGTCTCCATTTCCTTCCGTGTCCAAGGTGAAGGGTAGGATTTGAGAACATTGCCTCTCTTTGCTATCCCTGAGCTAACACAGTGCCCAGCACAGAGTGGGTGCTTCCTGAATGAACGAATGAACGAGAACAGGAAGTGGAATAGAACATTTTGAGTTTTCCTTCCTAGGTTAAGCGTCGGAAGAATCAGGACCTGGAGGCCCCTAGGGATCCAAGGATGCCTTGGACTATGACTCGGAAGTGCAAGACTGGCTTGCCCAACGTCTCTCTGGGGTGTTGATGGTGGAACCGTCCAGACAAAAAGGCTGTTAACAAATTGGTAGCACTCTGGGGAATGTCTGCTGCAAATGCGGCTTGGCCACGGCTCCCCTCCTTCTTCCCTTCTCCCCATTTTCAGGGTGTGGGATGACATGTCCTATCGCTATCAGGCAGAAGAATGGGGTCGAAGCGGGGCCCCTTCAGAACCACCGGC
Source organism: Hyaena hyaena (assembly GCF_003009895.1). Lineage (NCBI taxonomy): Eukaryota > Metazoa > Chordata > Mammalia > Carnivora > Hyaenidae > Hyaena > Hyaena hyaena. Next base: position 1,129,903 of record NW_024080677.1, on the reverse strand, counting down.
TCCGTGGTTAACAACACTCGGCCAGAAGGGCCTTGCTCTGCTTGAGTCCCCAGGCAGAGGCCCTGTCACCTCCCGGGGCCCCCTGGCGCTGGGCTCTAGAGGCCAGCCCTGAGGCCCCTAGGAGCCAGCAGGCTGCAATCAGCCTAGAGAGAGAGCGGCCTCTAAATCACTGCTGCCTGGGTGGGAGGGGTCAGCGAGGGGATTTTCCTAGATTATATTGAAAGAATTACAATGGCGAGGGAAAGGAGCCGAGTTCCCACAGAGTGTCCGGTCACTCCTGTGGGGGGCTGTGGGAGCCGGGCCCGGCCGCCTCTTTCTCTCTGGGCAGCAGCACACACAGTTTTTAATAATTAAGTAACTTTAATTGTCCTGGGAAAGCCGAGCTCGCCTTAGGGCACGCTGCACAAACTCATAATTAATGTTACCAAGAGAGATTAGCAAAGGAGAACTGAGAAATGATTCACTTTTTCAAAAGCGCCTCGCTGTTAAGCCTTATTATCCTAAGTTTAGAACCTCATTTATCTGCTTTGAGAAAGAAGGAAAAAAAAAAAAAAAAAAAAAGCCCGGAGACCCAGAAACGAATGCATGTGAAATGAAAACTCCGTGTCTTTGTAATCTCATTTAAAATCATCAGATGGGAAAATGTTGCCATTTATCGATCCCGTCCTGGTGACCGAGGGAAGATTTAAGACGGAGGAACATAATTAATCAATAATAATGCATTAATAAAAACTCAAGCTTTTTCCTGTTAGCCCCATTGCTTAGAAATCATTGCATTTTAGGAAGGTTTTATCCCCCCCACCGACAGCACTCTCTCCCTGGCTGTCTGTGAAAATGTCCCAAAGTCTGTGTGATTCCCTCGAGTCATATGCAGGGATCATGGTGGGGCATCTGGCCTAACAGTGCTTGGTGCTTATTTGATGAATTAATGAATGAGTGAGCACATTCATGCAAGATGGGAGGACTCTAGAAAGCTCTGTCTTCGCACAGACACGCCCAAGTGATATGAAGGGTAAGCTGGGCCGTGCCTGGGGCAGGAGCCTGCGGTGCTGACTGGTGACGAAGGAGGGGAAAATAGAGTAGGTGGGGGTGGGCGGGGGGGGGGGGGGGGGGGGGGGGGGGGGGGGGGAGAGAAGCCATGAAAAGTAGGAGTGGGTGTGAGCGCAAGGGCACAGCGTGCAGCCAAGCACAGAAATTGAGCCTCTGGTGGCCCTTATGCATAATTAGTAGCCAGAAATAGTACCTGATCAGTGGCCCTAAACGAATGAGTGTGTTTCCGGGCGAGGTCCTCATGTTTCCACGGCACTGCCCTGCTTTCTTCTTCCTTTCAGACAACAAATATTTGTATCCTAAGTGGTGGGGGGCCCACTCTCCCCAAGCACCATTGTCCGCGGGTATAGATGGAAACAGCTGGAACGGAGGTGGGAGACTGGCTCTAAACCTAGACAGATGGTTCTCTTCATCTCTCTGAGCCTCAGTTTCCCCATCCGCGAGATGGGAGCCATGTTTGGGCTTCCCCGAGGCTCTACCGGGGGTGTGGATGACAGCTCCTTGGGAGGTGGGAAGATGATGCTCGCGGTCCCTGGGGTCCCTTTTCCAGGGGACTGTGGGGGAGGTTTCAGGATGCGCGCTGCTTTCCTCCGGCTCCTCCACAGCCTTGGTCCTCACCCAGGGGGTCTGTTCTCGCCACGTGCCCACCAGATCTGGCTCAAAAAGCCCCTGTTCCCATATCTTGGGGTGGGAGCTGGAGAGGGGTTTGCTTCCTGTGGCCACATGCAAGGGCACTTCTCCTGAGAGCTTTGCTGTCCCCTGAATGTCACTCAATCGCAGGAGAGGCCGGTGGGTAAATAATGAGGTGGTGGCTGCCTCAGCTCAAGGTGTGACTCCTCTCCAGTTCTCTACGTGGGACCAGACAACTTACAAGGAATGAAATCTGTCAAGACATGAAGGAATGAAGCCCTCCCTTCCTGGGACTGTCCCTTTGTGACCTCAGGCAAATTGTGTCTGGGCCTTGGTTTCCTGAGGCGAGACGGTCGAAGGGGCACCTAGGAGGCTCCCTTAGAGCCGTTCCTGAGCGGGTGATGTAGAAACGAGGAACTGAGCACTAAAGTGCCCGGGGCTGGGAAAAGCATTCAGCTTGCAGGTGGAGAGGAGGGATCCAGGGCTGGCCACAGTCCCTCAACTGTTCTACACATTACATCTTGCGAAGTGCTTTCCCACCCACGATCACATCTGATCCACACAAAAATTCCAGGAAGGAGATAGTGCTATTCCCATTTTGCAGGTGAGGACACTGAGGCTTCTGAGATTTAAGCTGACCCAGGACTTGAGCCCAGGTTCTCAGACCCCTACCACTCTGCCCAACGAGAGGCTGCCCATCATCATCCCGATACTTTCTTCCTGGCTCTTAAGTACTGTCATTCAGGTTCCTTGTCCCTTCCAACCTGTGATGCCATATATTTAACTGTCACCTTGGCGCTCAGGCAACACTTTAGGTCATTCGCTCCTTTTCTGGTCATCGGTCCATCGGGTTATATGCTTACGTGTCCCGAGACTACTGCCCACCGTAGCTCGTCAGGATTGCCGGCTCCCAGTCTCGTGCTGGGTGCGCGTTTTAGATCAATTTGAGCACGCCAGCCGATGTTAGATAATCCGAGCTGTGAGAAAGAAGAGTGAAACGTAAGCCCCTCCCTCTTGGTCTTGACACTCTGCCTCTGAGAGCTTCTCCCCGACACAACCGCTGCTGCCAGTTTTCCACGCAGCCTGGAGGTAGTTTAGGCAAAGGCTGGCGCACACACAGGTGCATGCGTGTGTGTGTGTGTGTGTGTGTGTGTTTCCCTCCTTCCAAAATGGTAGCATACTATAGGTACTGTATTGTGCTCTCTTGCTGGTAAAACTCTGTCCGTATCAAAACATAAAGTCATGCCAATCTTTCTAAATGGCAGACTAGCATTTCATTTTATGTAACCTACATTTCATTTCATGTTTATTTATTTTTTGAGAGAGAGAGAGAGAGACAGGGTGTGAGTGGGGGAGGGGCAGAGAGAGAGGGAGACACAGAATCCGAAGCAGCTCCAGGTTCTGAGCTGTCAGCACAGAGCCTGACACGGGGCTCGAACCCATGAGCCGAAGATCATGACCTGAGCCAAAGTCGGACGCGCAACCGACTGAGCCACCCGTGCGCCCCCATTTCATTTTTCAAAGCTACTCGCCCACTGATGGACACTGGGTCATTTTTGTTATTTCTCTATTCACATCTCTATTCACATCTATGTCTCCTTAACATCCAAGCCTTAATATTATCTTGGAGTTGTCTGTGCAGTGGGAATTGCTAGGGCCACAGCACTGAGAGATAGGAGTTCTACCCGGTCTATGTTAAATTTGTGTGTTTGACTTGCAGCAAGTACCTGCCTCCTTGGGCGTCAGTTTCACCATCTGTCAAGGGTGACATTGGGCTGACCTGGTGCCCTTCCCAGCCTGTCTCTGAACCCTTGAGTCTCCCCCGACCCCGGAGGCAGCAGAGTGCCCTGTCGAGGGTCAGCCGAGGCTGTGGCTGCGGGTAGGCTCGGTGGGGCTTGGTGACCTGGGAACCTCTCCGTTGCTGAGCTGATCTCAGTGATGCAATATTGAGCTCAGGCAAGTTTGGCCTTGCTCTCCCCTGGACCCAGCGTGATTCAAGGCCTGTAGCGTGGCTTCCCTACCAGCAAATGAGCTGCCAGACACCTTTCTTGGCAATGGGCTTAACCAGGGCTCCGGGAATGTCTGATTACTCATCTGTTTTGCAATAGCAGCAGACTCCCAGGGAGAAGGGGAGGCAGCTAGCGTGGCTTCCTTCCTGAATTAATGACCTGAGCATTATGAATGACTAATCAGTTCAGCACTGAGCAGAGCTGGGTGGTCGAGCAGGGGCTGGGGTGGCAGAGAGGCAGAGGGGCTGGGCTTCTAGGGGGCTTTAGCCTTTCGGCTCTCTGCTCGAACTCCTCTGGGTCTCCGCGCTTTCCTTCTAGGGGGCCAAGTAGGGTCAGACATCCTCCCCAGATGCTAGTCTCCACTGTCTCCTAGTCTGTCTCCCTGGGTTGTCCCTGTAAGCCGATTGCAAACTTCTCCGACCTCCTCTTCCACCCTCCAGGGGGAAAGCCAAATGCTTATGGAGAAATCCAAGAGTGGCATTTGAGGCAGGACGGCCGAATACACCCGTTGGTTTGATATGCTGTGTGCCTAAGAAAGAGCTTTGCCATTAATCTATTACTGGGAGAAGGCGCGATGTGGCGACGGGTGTTCTTTCTGCTACGCATCCCAGACGGCTGGCCCCTGGCTTCTCTCCTCACTTTCCTTAGGCAACTTGCTGCAGATTTTAGGATTTCTGGGGACTGGAGGGACTATTTCCCCTCTAAAGCAAGGTGTCGGGCTTCACTGCTCATCCTACCCCGCTCCACCCCCTTTCTTTCTTCAATGTCCCCTTTCAGCCCAGAGCGCCCCGCCCTCTGCCTTCTAGTGGTGATTAGGCAACGCGCTTTGGGGTGGTCCGAGGGCACCCCTGGAGCATCATTGCCCAGACTCTGCCCCTGTGGGGCCTCATGCCCTGGCCTCGCCTGGCCCTCTCCCTCAAGTCCTGACCTCGGCTCGTCCCCTCCGGACACTGTCCCGGCATGGGTCCCCGTCCTCTTCTCCTCCGCCAGGCTGAGCCCTCCTTCTGAGCTCCGCGACTCTTTGGAGAAGAGGGGGCCTTTCCTGCTGGCTTCTCTCTTACGGCTTCATTTAGAACCTGCTCTCTCTCCTGGCTGGCATACAAGACGTACCACCTCAGCCATTGCCATTTGGAACTCCGGCCACAGGAAATCTCTGAGCATCCCGTGTGTGTGTTGGGCCGCCTGTCTCCAGCAACATGGGCTGGGCCCTCTCTCTGGGATTTGCACTGGGACATGGGCCCTGGCCCTTCCATAGGCAATCAACTCACTGCGGGGAGGGGCAGGGGGTTCCTCTAAATTTTCCTTTCTTCCCAGCATATTTCCTTTTCAGGGCCTCCTGGGCTCTTGAGGTTGAAAGGTGTCAACCTTTAAGCAGTGCTGTGCCCAACACAGATGCTCCCCTGTTGAATGAATGGATGGGTGGATGATTCTTATCTTGGGCAAAGTCACATTCCCTTCACCTTCTAAAACCTTAGAGCTGCCTTCTGCTACATTACCTGGACCAGCTGCTCCATCCTCCATCACTTTCTTGGGCACAACTCCGCCTTCCTTGGGGCAATGGCGGCAAAGGCCAAGTTCATCACGTCAGAGGGGCCCTGTTGCTAATAAGGTCACGGGCTTCCCAACCTGATTGAGGGGAGTTGGCTTTGGTGCAGATCACCTTCAGCTAAGATCTTTACTAATTTAAGATGAGTCACCCTACTTGGCCTTTTTCTATGGACCCCACCCACAAATTTGCTTTATGGTGAGAACCTCCCCCAAGAGGAAGGCGCATACTCCGAAAAGTGCTCTCTGCCCCTCCCCCTCTGCTCAGTGGCTCTGGGCTCTGGGCCTGCGGTTTCTGCTTCTTCCCCATAGTCCTGGTGCCCTCGGCCTATGGGAGTACAGCCCCTGCTCCTCAGTACAGCCCCTGCTCCTCAGGTGCCGCCTGGGGATGAAATACACACCAACGTGTGTATTTCCTGAGCCCAGCGAGGAAAGCTAACGCAGTGCCTACTTTAAGATTAACAAGCTATTGGACTAAAAAGATTTTTTTTTCTTTTCTGTTCTCCACTTCATCCCCTTTCTTTCGGGTGCTTTTCACACCAAGTCACTGAAATCACAGGGTATGGGAGGTATTTTTCTCTTTAGAAATCCTTTTTCAGGCAACTATGTCAAGAATGTTTTCATACTTTGGGTTGGATGGGGAGGGAGGGGAAAAAAAAAGACTTAATCCCCCCAGATGGGTATTTCTCTGAAAACACACATGCAAATGTTGGGCTTGTCAAACCCTAAAATGTTTTCTTTATTCTTGAGAATTACGGCAGACCGCCTGCCGGGCCTGGGAGATCTGAAGGAGAGAGCAAGCAGAGTGTGGGAAAGGGCAGGCAGCGGAGGCAGAGGCACGCGCCACATCGACCAAGGACAAGGGACAGCTGTCCTACGCCCCGCGCTGCAGACTATCCCTTCTGGCCCCCTCATGTTCTATTAGGACGAAGCTCACCTTTCAGGAACCGGGGATGAGGATGCAGAGCAAAGCCAGAGGCAGGGTCACGGACGTCCTTGCTGTGGCTCTGCCTGTGGGAGGCCAGCTTGTGGCCCCTGGGTGCTCCATCCAGGAGCAGAAGCGTGCGCCTAACCACCTGAGCGTAACATAGAGACTTAGAAATCAGTCATGCATGCAGCGGTCACCTGAGGCTTCTGCTGAGACCTCGGGATGGGAGAGGGGGCAGATGGAGCTTCTCTGGGCTACTAAATAATTGCAAACCACTTCACTGTGCCTTGCTCCGCGTAGGTGACGAGTTCACGGCTCTGTGGGAGAGAGAGACTAGAAGACACGCATGTCAGCGCTAATGCATGAAGAGAGGTGCAACCATTCCCCACCCCACATCCCTCCCAAATATGGTTAAACCATTTATAGCAGGTGAGAAAGGGGCGTTAAGATATTTTATTGCATCTGGAGCTCTAGAGAAGAGCGATTCTAATTTTTTTAGGCTTCAGTTTCTCATTCCCCTGGCACTTTGCCTAATGAAATCACAGAAACAGGGCAGGAGGTAGCCTACTCTGCATCCTTCGTGGGGTACTTGGATTGGGTACACATCTCACCAAGGCTGTAGGAAGAAGCAAGGAGTGACATTCTACCTGACTGACCTCTCTGGGTTGTTCTGAGAATCCAATGAGGTGATGGTTATGATATATTTTGTGTATTATAAATCAGTAAATAACTACAGAGTAGTGTTATTCCCTTGAGAATTACTTCCTTGAAAGCCCCGATGTTCCCTTCAATTTTTCGAGCCGCTACTATGCTCCAGGCATTGTCTAGGGTGTAATGTAACCTTGATGAGGGTCAGGACTTGGTCTTGTTCCCTGGTGTAGTCCTAGAGCTCAGAGAGAGCTGGTCACATAGTAATTCTTCAACAGGTATTTTTGGGGGATTGAAAAAGGGATCTCCAATCCCGACAGTCCCTGCTCTATAGCTGGGGACCTGAAGGCTTGGAAAGGTTGAGTGGTCTTTCCTAGGTTGGGATCAGAGCTCAGTCCATCTGCCTTTCTATGATGTCCGGGCCACCCGGGGGTCTCCGGGTCATCTGTCTCCTGACTTTGTTGGGTTTAGTTGTCCTTGGCAAAGTAGACAGCCGTGTCGGCAAAACGTGGAGGTCATCGGGGCAGCTTCAGGGACAAGAAGGTTCTTCCTTCTTGGCTCTGTGGACCATACAGGTTGACTCCAATCAAGGGCAGAAATGCTCAGGGCTCTTCTTTTCAGGGAGAGATGAAACAGTATCTGGGGCGGATGGAAAAATGGCCCCTCAAAGATGTTCACAACCTCATCTCTGGATCCCGCGGATATGCTACGTTACACGTCAACAGGGAATTAAGGTTGCAGGTGGCATTAAAGTTACTCATCAACTGACCTTGAGATGGGGAAATTGTCCTTGCTTATCCAGGGGAGGCCCAGAGTAATCACGGGGCTCCTTTTAATGGGGAAGAGGGAGGCAAGGGAGACAGTGTCGGAGTATGTGATGTGATCAGTGAGAAACACTTGCTTGGCCACTGCTGGCTTCGAGGAGGGAGGGAGGGACCACAGACCAAGCAAGGCGTGCAGGCCCCCTTTAGAAACTGGAAAAAGCAAGAAAACAGGTGGTCTCCTGCAGCTTCCAGAAAGAAACAGCCTTGTCAACTCCCTGATGTTAGCCCAGTGAGACCCATGTCAGACGTGTGAGCTCCAGTGCCATCCAACAGTAGGAAACTAACACAGCATCTGAGCCAGGAGTGGGCCTCAGGTGGGTCTAGGGTGTGCCTTGGACACAGGGACAGACATGGTAGAGGCAGACGTAACTTTCCCAGGCTTTCCAGAAACCCCCTCTTGCTCGGGCTCTGGTGCCTGCCCCCAGGTGCCGGAGGCTTGGAGCACTGTCATGGAGATACTCTGGCTGCACTTGCCTTGGGCCCGCCTCACGAGTCTCCCACTCCCTGTCCTGGCACTGTCTGCTGTGTGGCATGGACACATACCAGTGTGTATCCTGGAATGGCATGGGACTGCCCTTGGCCAAGACGGCACAGGAACGTAGCGACACGTGCTTCCCCTTTCAGTGCTCGGGGCGGGCAGTTCGGAGATGCTTCCCACAAGCCTTTTCAGGAGTTTCAGGAGGATGCCCGGGGAATGCATCCTCGTATCGGCTCTCCCTCTTCTTCGCTTCCCTCTCAACTGGACCTCACTCCTGCCCCCTGGGATCGTCACCAGAATGGGTACCTAGATGGGCACTTTGGTTTCCAGCCCTGCTTTGGGAGGAAACTGCCGGGACCATATGCTGAACAGAACAGCTGTTCACCCAGTATGTGCTCAGAAGGACGTCCCCTGCCTGGTCTCACAGAGCCGCGAGGCGCTCGCAAGGGCCCGAATGGCGGGTGTCAGGGCCCCCTGGGACATGCCGAGATCAGCCCAGCTGTGGATGAGCCTGCCTGGGGTCTTGGCTGCAGAGACTTCCTGGTCTAGAGATGGATGAAATCTGGAGGGGTCATTTCCAGGCTCTTGGGGATGGCACAGGCCCTGCTTGCCTGGTCACCCATGTCCCCTAACGCTGGTGGGCTTCCCTCAGAACATGCCCGCTGCTCCTGTCCTTCTGAACACGTGTTCTTCTGATGGACTTAATGACATCATTAGCAAGCAGGCTACAAAAACGGGTGATTTGCGAGCGACTGGGAAGCTGGAAGCCTCCTGGCCCCATGCCTCACGGTCGGGCAGCTGTTCTCTGCCCAGAACATGCCGCTGCAGTGGGCTTCTTCCCTACCCCCCACCCGAGGCTGCCTCTGTCGTGCTGATGGGCCAAGCTGCCCTTTGGATCTGCGGCTTTCCTACCAACCATGCCCGGAACAGATGGAAACGGATCCCTTGGGCATCTCCAGCTGATGCGGATTTCACAGCAGGCAGAAGAGAGTGGGGGCAGCAGACAACACAGCCCCTTCCCACGGCCACGTGGGAGGCCACACGGGTTGTTCAGCTGTCCGTCCTCTGTCCTTGTGAAAGAGATGGGCCTTGAGATGGGGGACCATTTCAGCAGTAGGGAGCCTAGTGGCTAGAAATTCAAAACACCCCAATTCCTTATGGTCTTTAACCAGAGCTCCAAGGGGCCGTGGGGGGTGCAGGCCCCTCACCTTCCCGGAGCAGAGTTTCTTTCCGGCCTCGCTGCATAACATGGATGCACAAAGGGCTAGACTAGTCCCTCCTCCCCAAGCACCCCCTCTTCTTCCCCCACTCTCTGCCTTGCAGCCTCTGTTCTGTGCTCCCATCCCAGTCTCCCTCCACACAAGCACATCCACCATATCCCTCTAGACCTGGCCCAGATGCCACTTCCTCCGGGAAGCGGTCCCCTTAGGCTCCCCTCCTCCATTTCAGCCGTAATGTGTCCTTCTTGCCTCCATAGGGCCCAAAGGCTCCATCAGCGCCACTCAGATGAAAGCAGTCCCTTTAAGCCTGTGCTTGGTCATTTCTCTTATTGACCGAGTCTGTTCTAGAGCAGGGAATGGCTCTTTCTTGGCTTCCTAGTTCCCATGGGGGGGTGCCTGCTAATGTCTTTTTTGGTCTGCTTGGTTTTGTTTTTATTTTTAATGAGTGCATACGGAAAAGCTGTGCCCAAAGCGACTTTTCCCCCAAACCCTGTCTTAGCCCACTTGGGCTGCTGTAATGAAACACCATCGGCCCAGTGGCTTAAACCATAAGCATCTATGTCTCACAGGTGTGAGGGCTGGGAAGTCCAAGATCAAGGTGGCAGCAGATCCAGATCGCTGTCTGTTGGGAATGCTCCTCCTGGTTCGAAGGCTGTGTCATCACATGACAGAGAGAGACGTCCTTCTTAGAAGGTACTAATTGATCATGGGGTTCCACCCTCATGAGCTCATCTAAACCCACTTAGCTCTCAAAGACTCCGCCTTCAAATACCAGCACATTGGGGACTTAAAGATTCAACAAAAGAATTACGGGGGGCCGCAAATACTCAGTCCACAGCCCATCTTGTAAGCATAACAACCTCTGTAACAAATATGGAGAATTCTGTTCAAAACAACTCTCTTTTGGGGCGCCCGGGTGGCTTAGTCGGTTGAGCGTCTGACTTTCGCTTAGGTCATGATCTCGCGGTAGTGGGTTCGAGCCCCGCGTCGGGCTCTGTGCTGACTGCCAGCTCAGAGCCTGCAGCCTGTTTCAGAGTCTGTGACTCCCTCTCTCTCTGACCCTCCCCTGCTCACGCTGTCTCTCTCTCTCCTAGAAATAAATAAAACACTAAAAAAAAAAAACAGGGGCGCCTGGGTGGCTTAGTCGGTTAAGCGTCCGACTTTCGCTTAGGTCATGATCTCGCGGTTCGTGGGTTCGAGCCCCGCATCGGGCTCTGTGCTGACTGCCAGCTCAGAGCCTGGAGCCAATTTCAGAGTCTGTATCTCCCTCTCTCTCTGACCCTCCCCTGCTCACGTTGTCTCTCTCTCTGTCCTAGAAATAAATAAAAATATTTAAAAAAAAATATTTAAAAAAACAAACAAACAAACAAACAAACAAACAAACAACTCTCTTTTGAGTGCCAGCTGTGTGACAGGACCGGGAGGCTGGAGGGAGGCACTCAGTGGTGGCCGAAACCCAGTTCCCGCCATCCGGGAGCTTCTAGGCTGGCCGGTGGACTTGCTGCTTTGTGCCTCCCCCCCACCCCGCAACCTGCATCTTGTCATCAGCGCCAGGATGGCAGGGGGCTGTGAGAGGGAGCAGAGGCGGCCCCGGGGAGGGCGGGCCACCGCCCACTGGCTCAGGGCAGCTCCGTCACCATCACCGACTCTGGTTCGCCCGCCTGGGCTTAGAAGATACAGTCCCATGTGGACACCAGGTGAGAGCTGAGAAGCCTCTTCCTCCTATTAGTTGGTTTGTTTATTGTCTTATTCAGGTCTTTCAAGGCTTTACAAGTCCCCGAGAGCTTGGCGTTTTGTTATGTTTTTAGACAATGTGCAGGAATGTAGAGCTGTGCCGTCCAAATGTCCAAATGGTAGTTGCCAGATATATATGCTATTTACATGTGTTTAAGTTAATTAAATGCAGTACAATTTATTTTTATTATTTAAAAATTTTTAAAAATATGTATTTATTTTTGAGAGAGAAAGAGACAGAGCATGAGTGGGGGGTGGGCAGAGAGAGAGGGGGAGACACAGAACCTGAAGACAGGCTCCAGGCTCTGAGCTGTCAGCACAGAGCCTGTCACAGGGCTCAACCCCACGAACTTGCGAGATCATGACCTGAGCCCAAGTCGGACGCTTAACTGACTGAGCCACCCAGGTGCCCCAGATGCAAGACAATCTTAATTTCAGAGTTTCAGACACATGATCCACGTTTCGTGTGCGTGCTAACCTCATGTGGCTAGTTGCTGCTACATTGGGCAGCGCAGGATACAACAGTCTCATCAGCCCCTGAATGTTCTGTTGGATAGCTTTGGTACGGAAAGTTGCTTTTCAAACCCTTGTTTTAGTGTTGTAGTTTAGAGTTAGCTACATCTGGTCTTCTCTTTCCAGCTTCCTTCTTAAATGACCTCTCCCTTCTGGTCTCTCCTCAGATAATTTTTTGAGGGCTCGAGCTGTTGGGGTTGATGGTACGACCCTCAGGTCCAGCCCCACCTTCGCTGTCATGCATCTCAGCAGAGAGAACAGCTTTGTCTGTCTGTGCCCAGTTTTCCCCGGGCTGGTAATGAACGCTGCCCATCTTGCCTCTCCAACCTCTGTCAGAACAAATACAAAGGGCCTTAGGCTGGTGGGAAGAAAAGGCGGCCAAGATCCCAAATTAATAATGATATTTTGTACCTGAGGAGAGACTGCCCTTGCTCGGGAAGGATCGCACTTGACCTGGTGCCTCCCCTCGGGGCGGGGAAGTGCGGGGGTTGGTGGGGGGTGGGGGGTGCCGCAAAGGAAGCCAGTTGTCTGAGAGCCGGCTTTTCTTCATTTCAGCCAGAATGCTTTAAAACACAGCACCTACCTGATGAGTCGGACAGATCCTGGAGACAAGCTTCATCTGAGTTATATGCTAACATGATAGGAACATATTGTAACATGCGCTTACGACAGCACATTTTATTGTACTTTTCTTCGTGATGAGTGTAATCCCTTTTTCCACAGACTACTATGTTCATGATTTTGGTATTCCAGGAACAAAAGGGGACGTCTTCGGGGTGACAGCCAATGGCACTTCCACAGCATTTTCCGGCTTGCTGGGAGCCAGGCCCATGCAATGCCCTCACGACAGCCTGCAGAGAATGACCCTCGCTGCAAGGTATCAGCGGACCCCAGTGATACCAGGGCAGTCACGATCTATACAAACCCCATACCAAGGGACAGAGTTAGCACAACAAAGGGAAAGACCTCGGTGGGCAACCTCATTCAGGAGAAACATCCCTCAAACAGTAGCGGCCTGCATACCTGGTCAAGGTGTTATTAGTGGGCACGGAGAGACGGCAGAAACAGACTCTTGGCCTCCGGCCATAAAACCAGCTGCCCAGAAGTGAGCGAAGGGGCACATTTTGCTGAAATAAAAACCTGTCTTACGTGGAAGGGATTCACATCAACACGCGTCCTATTACCCCTCGTGTTTTTAAAGTCACACGTTGGCTTAAGCACCTCCCGCCTGCGGGGCTCTGGGCTCGGAGCTGAGAGGGATCCGGAGATAGTCTCTGAGGGCCAAGGTCCTGGAGCTCGCGGTCCACGACGGAGACGCCCCTGTGCCCATCGACCGAGCAGATCGTCACCAGCCCTTCCGGTGGGGTCCCCCAGACCAGGGCCACTGGGAAAGAACCCAGACGCACCGAAGAAGTGTGTCTTTGCCTCAAGTCTCCCTAAGGGTCTGAGTGGCCTCGGTAGCTGGTGTTTGACAGGCATGTGGGGAGAGGCCCTCGCCTGCTCGCCCAGAATTCTGTGTCCCTCTGTTTCCTTGGCGGGGCCACGAGACAGAATGCGTTTCTCACGGTCCCTGCAAACGTCAGCCCCGGAAAAGGCCCCAAAGAGGGTTTAATCTAATTCCCTCATTGGTGGAAACTGAGGCCCAAAGAAAGGAAGCAGTGAGGCAGCCCGTCTTGGGGACCTTGGGGTTTGCATCATTGCTCTTAAGCTATCTGAAGGAGAATGAAGGCCCTGCGCCTGCAGCACATTCACAGAGATAATCTGTCAAGAGAAGGAAGGGAAAAAACAACAGTGAACAAGCCATCTATTCTTGTCTGCGCCCTTTTCCCATGTCAGGAGCAGACTGTGCTGAAAAATTTAGGTTTCTGCTTTCATGCTTCCTTTCACTGCACTCCGGACAAAATGCCTTTCTTTCCCTCCTTTTCTTTGGTGGGATCCTGACCAAGGCCGTAGAAAAAGAATCTTTTAAGAACATATATATCTATCTATCGATATACATTCAGCCCCTGACAGTGACACGGAACTGTAGTGCCTCTTAATTACCCAGGAAGTGACAAGGTCAAGAGGTGTCTGAAAGCCGCCTTGTGCTTCTGGGCATTGGTTTCTCACCATTGTCGCCGCTTCACAAGCTGGAGTGGGGGCCACGGCGCCTGGTTTTTGTCCACTGTTTGGAGTTCTTCCTTTCTTCCTTCCTCACCTTTTTTTTTTTTTTTAATTTGAAAAGAAACTTCTGGCATTTGGGGTATTGATTGAAAATTCATAAAGGCAGGACGTGTTTCGGGTTGGCTGACCAGTGATAATTGCGGCTTGGGCGCCTGGGGAGGGGGTCAGCTGTTTGCTATGACACCCTCCCCTGGTGCCTCCTATTATCTCTATTTTTTCGTTTTTCTATGATTTCGTCCTATTATCTCTGGGCTTCCCGGGACAAAATGACAATTAAGGGAAAGTGTTCATGCCCACGTGTAGTCACTGGCGGTATTTACGATGCACAGATAAGTTTGTGCCCTCTGTTCTTCGTGCAGAGCTTTGAGGCAGATAGTCGTATTGTTTAAAGGAGGGGGAGCTGAGGTTTTGAGTCACGGTCACCAAGAAACTGGAGTATAGATACAGAAGTAGAACTGGCCAGGTTTCTGAAAACTTGAGATCAAAGCTTTAGAAGTTCCCGGAAAGGGTTGTCGACTCGTATTTTGGGATTAGAGAAGCCGGAGCCTTCTCTAGATAACTCGGAAAAATTCGTAGCGTGCAGAGACTTACCTGAGTACTTCGTCCTTCAGTCAAACCTAAGGAAAGGGATTATATTCCCAGAGGAGAGAAATGGTTAGTTATGGGTCTGATAACAGAGGAAGTCATCAAAATGCTGCTAATTCCTAATGGATGTTAGACTTTTGCCTAAGGAAAGTCAGAGCCTACAGCACATAGGTCTCCAAACCTTCATTTTCCTTGTCAGGGGAGCTAACTGTGCAAATACGATTCTGGAATCCTCCACAGCTGTCGGAAGGAGTCAGGGGCATAGCATTTCTCTTTTCATTGTACAAACAGCACCTTGGAAAGTTAGGGCTCCAAATCTAATGGTGTTAAACACAGAAAGAATCCATAGTGAGAAATCTTACACCTCTTCAGAGAAGTCTTGGATTTTCTTTCCAAATCTTCGTGCTTTTTATCAAGGGTTGAAACATACCTAGAGCAGATGAAGCCAGCCCACTGGCTTTAGCTTGAAGGATATAAAGAATGGAGTGAGAGGCTGGAAGTCAAGGCAGCACTTTAGTCTTACTTTACCTCTGATCTCGTGCAAGCCAAGTTCCCTTGAGGAAACCTTGGTTTCCTCATCTGAAAATTGAGCAGGTGGACTGGTTGACGTGGGCCCCGAAGATTCAGCGGCAGCCCAATGAACAGAAGCAAGACATGTATTGACATCTACTTTAGAACACCAGTAAAAACGCATCAGGCTTCCGATTAGGGACACAATAAAATATATCTGGCCCTTTGTCATCTGTAAATATTGACTGCATAAGACTTGGGACTCAGCCTGAATTAAATATTCCCAGTGACTTTTCCCGAGATCAGAAATAGATTGTGGATAAATAAATGTATTTTTATGTCTTTATTTTGAGAGAGAGAGACAGAGAGTGAGCGGGGGAGGGGCAGAGAGAGAGGGAGACACAGAATCCGAAGCAGGCTCTGGGCTCCGAGCTGTCAGCACAGAGGCCGATGCAGGGCTCGAACCCACGGACTGTGAGATCATGACCTGAGCCAAAGTCAGATGCGCTACCAACTGAGCCACCCAGGCGCCCCGGATTGTGGACAGATAGACAAGACACAGAAGTTGTCGAATGACCCCTGAGTAAGAAAATACATTAACATGATGCAGATGTCCAGATAAGAGTACGTCTCATAGTTCTGAGGAATGTTGCCAGGCTGCTGTTTGTCTATCCATTCAAAAGTTCAACTATATTCCATGCATCTATCCATGCATTCATCCACTGATGAGTCCATGCATACATGCATCCATATATCCATTTACCCATCTACCCATCAACACACCAATCTGCCTGTCTGTCCATCTCACTCATCCCTATGCCACATGAGACACAGGGATGAATGTTATAACAAGGAGATTTGAAGATGGAGGGAGACATCCCATCTAGCCGAGGACCTCGGCTAGAAACTTCCATGGAGAGCTGGCATTTGAGCTGAGTTTGGAAGGATGGGCAAAGTGTGGAGAGAGGAGATGTGTGAGTAAATGCACAGAGATAGGAAGATACTGTGCTTGTCTGGGGGCAGATGACCAGGCCAGAAAGAAAGTCAAATAAGCAAGGAGACTGAAGAAACATTAACTCTGGGCATCAAGGCAATTAAGGAGGACTTTGGAGCCAGCCAGTTTTACAGTAGAGAGAGCGGGCGGGGGGAGGGAGGGAGAAGGAAGTTAACGAAGGTGAAGAGGGGTGGGGTGCTATTAGACACTGACCAGTGAGTTTTGTTATGGGAAAGGGGTGTGAATAAAACACAGAGAGGCAAAAGGAAGCCCGGTGTATTGTGTGAAGTTTTCCAAGTGCCTCACGTTCAGTCTCCAAGAGTTCTACAAGGAACTCTTTATAAAACTTTGAAAAGTCAAGGAGACTTTACGTTCATAAGAGACTCATTAAGGAGCGGGAGGTAAGAGGGTGTGAAAGGAATGTCACTGTTTTTGTGTGTGACCAGAGCCTTTCCACCTTCCTGCACCTGGCCCTCTTATGCTATTTTTCTGGAATTGCGGACAAGGAAGGTCGAGTGGGTGGAGCTCGCTGTGTGCCCTGAGCCAGTTCCTTCTGCAGCCCAGAAGCACCGCGGGCCCCAGGGATGGGAAGACGGGCACGGCCAGGCCCGCAATCCTGCCTTTGCTCCTCTTTAAGGTGCATGACTCAGGAGGATTGCACAATGTCTTTAAAACAGTATCATTAAAATGTTTAAACTTTTTTTTAAAATTTTTTATTTATTTCCAGGAGAGAGAGAGAGACAGCGTGAGCAGGGGAGGGTCAGAGAGAGAGGGAGACAGACTCTGAAACAGGCTTCAGGCTCTGAGCTGGCAGTCAGCACAGAGCCCGACGCGGGGCTCGAACCCACGAACCGCGAGATCATGACCTAAGCGAAAGTCGGACGCTTCACCGACTAAGCCACCCAGGCGCCCCAATGTTTAAATTTTTTTAAGCATTTATTTATTTTTGAGAGAGAGAGACATAGCATGAGCTGGGGAGGGGCAGAGAGACAGGGAGACACAGAATCCGAAGCAGCCTCCGGGCTCCGAGCTGTCAGCACGGAGCCCGATGCGGGGCTCGACCCCACGAACAGTGAGATCGTGCCCTGAGCCGAAGTCAGAGGCTTAACTGGCTGAGCCACCCAGGCGCCCCAAAATGTTCATAGTAAGAATTACTTACAGTGAAATATGAAAAAAGAAACCACCCCCAAACGTGAAGTCCCCCGGACATGCTGGCTCTTTCACAAAGTATCTCATTTTATCACTGCTGTAGGCCGCTGGGGTAGGCATGAATTCCCCTATCTTTCAAATAAGAAAATGGAGACTCAGAGAGTTTGAGTAATGTTCCCATGATCACACAGCAAGTGAAGGAGTAGCAGAACGATGTTCCAAACTCAGCACACAAGTTACTTAGCAATATCTGTGCTTCGGTTACTGTAGAACTCGGATGCGGGATTCCCGCCTGCCCTGGGCTATTAAGCAATTAGCATATATCTCTATAACCAAGCTTAAGTAGAAGAGGGATAGAAAGTTATGGAAAGGAGCTAGGGAATGTCACAGGAAAATAAAGAATAGGGTTTTTTTTTTCTTTCTATAAAAAACAATTGGGAGGCAAAGTATCATTCAAGTTCCTTAAATGGATTCTTCAAAAATGTGGGGGGGTGGGGGGGGAGCAGAGGAAAGCTGATGATGCTGGGCCGAGGGGATGAGGCCAGCCGACCTCAGTGCCCTGGGGCTGCCCAGCACATACTCTGCCCTGCGGCCAGGGGACGCAGAGTGGGAGGCAAAGCAAATAATGCCTTGTTGGTTTTGCTAAAAGAAAATAAGAGAAATACAGTTTACTCCCTGAGGCCCATGTGCTGAGCCAGCTGCTTCAGAGGCCCCTTGCTGGACTGGGGTCCTCTGCTCCCAAGGTACCTTGAGCATTCAAGTGAAGGAAATGCAGGCTTTTTAGCTGTGGTGACTTTTTCTCTTTCTTTTTTTTAAATTTATTTTTGAGAGAGAGAGAGACAGCGTGAGCAGGGGAGGGTCAGAGAGAGAGAGAGAGAGAGACACAGAATCTGAAGCAGGGTCCGGGCTCTGAGCTGTCAGCACAGAGCCCGATGCGGGGCTTGAACCCACGAACTGTGAGATCATGACCTGAGCCGAAGTCAGAGACTTAACCGACTGAGCCACCCAGGCGCCCCTTGTCTTCTTATAATCTACAGACAGTGACATGCTCAGACCTCAAGCGTTCTGTTTTGACCAAAGCATGTCAAGGCCTAGAACATTCCTGTCGCCCCAGAAAGCTGGCCCGGGGTCCTTCCCAGTTAATCCCCGCCTCCTCCGGCAACAGCGGTCTGATTGTTATGTGCATGGTTGAGTTTTGACTCTTCTAGAATGTCATATACATGCAATCTTGTCATATAAATGCAATCTTATGGAATGTTCTTTTCATATCTGTCCTCTCTCACACAGCATTGTGTTTTCGAGATTCATCCCCACGATTGCATGTCTCAGATCATTCATTTTTTATGAACCGGTAGTATTCCACTATAGGAACAGAGGGCAGGTTCTTTATCTGTTCTCTTGTGAGGAACATCCATTTTGGCCTATAATGAAAAACGCTGGGGCGCCTGGGTGGCTCAGTCGGTGAGGCATCCGACTTCGGCTCAGGTCATGATCTCACGGTTCGTGGGTTCAAGCCCCGCGTCGGGCTCTGTGCTGACAGCTCAGAGCCTGGAGTCTGCTTCGGATTCTGAGTCTCCCTCTCTCTCTGCCCCTCCCTTGCTCACGCTGTCTCTCTCAAAAATAAACATTTAATGAAAAAAGCTGTTGCACCCATTCATGTAGGAGACTTTTTGGAGACTTGTATTTTCATTTCTCTTAGGCGAATACCTGTGATCAGAGCCACCAGGTCCCAGGGTGGAAGTGCTGGCGTGCCGCTGCGGCCTGGTACCCGGTGGCAAGGACTCGTTTCTGCCCACGCTGTTTCAGCCGTGTCAGGGTGACAGCCTGAACTCGGCCCTGGAGGGAGTTTCACGGCAGGGAGATCAGCAAATGCCACACACCAGGCTTGTTTTTCTTCTGGGTAGTCAGCTGTTAAACATTCACCAGTATACCACTGGGTAGATGTATGTTTAACTTTTTTAAGAAACTATCAGTTGTTCAAAGTGGCTGTGCTGTTTAGCATTCCCACCAGGGAGGTATGAGGGTTCCAACTGCTCCACATCCTCTCCAACATCTGGTGCTGTCAGGTTTTACATTAAGCCCTTCTGGTAGGTGTGTGGTGGTATCTCATTGTAGTTTATGTATTTATTTTTATTTTTTTTAATGTTTATTTTTGAGGCAGAGAGACAGAGAGCGAACAGGGGAGGGGCAGAGAGAGAGGGAGACACAGAATCCAAAGCAGGTTCCAGGCTCTGAGCTGTCAGCACAGAGCCCGACGCAGGACGCAGGGCTCCAACCCATAAACCGTGAGATCATGACCTGAGCGGAAGTCGATGCTCAACCAACTGAGCCACCCAGTCACCCCGTAGTTTTTTTTTTTTTAATTTTAAGTTTTTATTTATTTATTTTGAGAGAGAGAGAGACAATGAGCTGGGAAGTGGCGAAGAGAGAGGGGGACAGAAGATGTGAAGCGAGCTCTGTGCTGACAGCAGAGAGCCCGACGCGGGGCTTGAACTCACAAATCATGCGATTATGACCTGGACTGAAGTTGGGCCCTTAACTGACTGAGCCACCCAGGCTCACCCCCTGTAGTTTTAATTTGCATTTTCCCGGTGACTAATGATGTTGAGGGCTTTCCATGTGTTTATTGTGGTCACTTGCAGGTCTACGTAAAGCGTGTGTTTAGCCTTCGGTCAATTACAAAAGCTGGACTATTTGTCTGAGTAGCCAGGGGTTCCTTGTAAATTCTGCATATTAAGCCCTTTGTCAGATTTATGTTTGGAGAAAATATTCTCCTTGTCTGTGGTTTGCCTATTTATTTTCTTCAGGGTATAATTTTTTTTATAAGCAGACATTTAAAACTTTGATATTATACAGTTTATCGATGTTTTATTTATGGCTCATATTTTCTGTGACCTCTCTGAGCTCTCCTGTCGTGTTTCCGCTGCTTGGAGTGGCCTTCCCTGTTGCCTCTGTCTGGAGAACCACTCATTCTTCATCCAATATAAAGGTCACCTCGTTAGGGTGCCCTTTCTGGACTTCTACTAGTAGCATTCGCGACGCTGCGCCCCCAGTTGGTACATACGTCTCTGATCGTGCTATGATGTAACTGTCCCTTTATGGGTCTTTCAACTTAACCTGATTGGGAGGCCCAACTGGGGATTGTGGGTCGTCTGGGTTGTATTCTCATTTCTGTCTTCTCTTTCTCCTTTTTTTCTGCTCCTCGACCCTCTCGCTCATTTTCACCAGCACCCTGCTGGGGATCTGGCCCATGGGACGCTCCCAGTGAATGCTAACTGATTGAGTGAATTGACTTGAAAGAACTCAGGATCTTGTGAATCTTCATCGCTGATCTCTTTGTCCTTTGGTTACCTTGTCACGGTCAAGGGTATATTGGGGGTAGTTTATGCCACGGAACAAAAGTGAGTTTGAAAAATTCCACCAGGTTCTGTCAAAGGTAGAGCCACTGAGAATCCTCAATAAGGATTCCCTGAGGATCAAGCGGGATTCTGCTGGGAGAAGGTCAAGGTTGGGCAGCTCTGTGTGCTCGTGTGTGTATGGGGAGGTGGGGGGAGAAGGTGTGTGCATGGAATCTAATCTGAACTGCATCTAAACTTTGAGACCCAGTTAACAAAGCGCTGGGCTGGTGGTTAGACAGACCTGGGGTCAAGCACATGTATAGCTACGTGACCTCAGGCAAGTGACTTCAGCTCTTTAACTCCCTATGTCTTTAGGTATAAACCGGGGGGCAATGAGAGCAATCCTCTCACTGGGTTGCTGTTGGAATGAAAAGAAACGTACATAAGGCAGCTCTGGAAATAGTGACGTTTCCAGAACAGTTCCCGTCCCCTAGGGTCTGGGCGGCTCCTGTGGAGAACGCTCGGTGGCTATCTGGGTGCTTGAAAGTTCCCGGTGATCTCCACCTTCAGCACTGTATCCGACCTGGGTAGTTCGATACAGTTCTGGAGCTGATAGAAGTGGGGGAGCGGGGGGGGGGGGGGGGGGGGGGGGGGGGGGGGGGGGGGGGGGGGGGGGGGGGGGGGGGGGGTTGTGAGAGTGCACAGAGAAGCCCAAGGGAAGCACAATCCAGGCATGCCCAGCGATCCATAGAGATGAATGTTCAGCCCGGGTTCCGAGGGCCCATTCCTGAGGCACTTTCTACTTGTCTGTTTTTGCATCTCTCAAATGGTCGCCAGAGTGGGCTCATCAAGGCTTCCTTAGCCCATCAATAAATAGGGAATTGTGGGAGGGGGTTCTGGGCGGAGATTGGCAGCCCCCACATTACCGACTCAGGGATGCAGGACGGACAGGACGGACAGTGCCCCCTACCCCCGCATGCCTCTGGCAGTTCCCCTCCGAATCTAGAAGCAAGAGAGTCCAATTTTCGGGGCGCCTGGGTGGCTTAGTCGGTTAAGCGTCCGACTTTCGCCTGGGTCATGATCTCGCGGTTTGTGGGTTCAAGCCCCGCGTCGGGCTCTGTGCTGACTGCCAGCTCGGAGCCTGGAGCCTATTTCGGAGTCTGTGTCTCCCTCTCTCTCTGACCCTCCCCTCCTCACGCTGTCTCTCTCTCTCTCTCCTAGAAATAAATAAAAAAATATCAGAAAAAAAAAAAAGAGTCCAATTTTCCCCGTGCTGAATTCGGGGTGCCAATACCCCCATCCTCTTTTTCCTCTTGGTCTTTTCGACCCTGGACGAGGGAGTGGGAGTCAGCTCCCGCGCGTGCCAGGAGATGCTGCCCTGAGCGTTCCTCCCCCGCGCTTGCACAGTCGCCGCGCCAAGCGCCCGGACGCGCGCCGCCCCGGGGGAGGAGGGGCGGCGGCTCGGCGCTGGCTTGACTCGCGGCCAGGCCTGGCGCAGCGGCGGCTGTGGAATGCGCGAGCGCCATGTGTCACCGCCCCGGACTGTGGGAAAACGCTGCTCCGCTCACCTCCCAGCAGCTGCCCCGCGCCCGCCCGGCCCGAGCGGGAAACCGGAGCCGCCCGCCGCCCTGGGCCCGCCCCCCGAGGGCCTTCCCCCCGCCCCCTCCCGGAGTTCGAGTCTCTTTGGGCTCCATCGGGCCAGCCTTGGATGGAGCAGACTTCTAGGTGCAGACGTCACTCCGAGAAGGGCCTGGGGAGCAGGCGGGGGGTGGGGGTGGGGTGGGGGGGGTGCGGCTGTGGCTGTGGGGACGTGGGGTGGCCCTCCCCGCTGAGGGTGTCTGACGGGGCGGGTGCGCCTTCCTGGCCCCCCACCGGGGGCCCCAAGGTCACGTCTTTGAGGCGCAGGAGGCCCCACTGGGCCTACTTTCTCCAAATCAGAAATAGCGTCCTGCGGGGCCCGGCAGGTGATCTGCACCACCTGTCACCTGGCAGTGTCTGTCTGAGGGATCCTCACTGCAGCCCAGCGCCTGGCGGAAGTGGAGTCACGGGGGGCTCAGAAATCCCCCAGACCCAGGCCTTCTAATTCCAAGGTCACCCTGCTGATAGCTCGGAGTGACTTCTAAAAGCCAAGTCTGTTGCCCCTTCAGCCAAGCCCTAAGGGCCCCCTCGCCCCAGGCATCATGTCCTGTCTCAGCAGCAGGCTGCCCCTGAGTTCCCTGCCCCTAACTAGGTGAGGCACGTGGGGGGAGCGTCCTGGGACCCCAGCGGCTTCGCCTAAACTCAGCCTCCGGCTGCCAGAGTTCCTACAGCTCTTACCTTGGCCCGTGTTACCTGGGGGGGCCCACCCTACGGGCCTGCAGACGGGTCAGTGAGACCTTCATGCACCTCAGCCCTGCACAGGCATCTTTCGCCTCTGCACCTCACTTTCACCTGTCCTTCAATATCTCCTCTTGAGGTCAAGGTGAAACCCCTCTGCCCCCCCCCCCAACTTCTGAAACACTCATGGTCTACATGTCTTCTCCCTTCTACAATTTCTTTCTCTCTCTCTCTTTTTTTTTTTTTAAAGTAGGCTTCATGCCCTACTTGAGGCTTGAACTCATGACTGGGAGATCAAGAGTCATATCCCTTACCAGTTGAGCCAGCCAGAAACCTCCCTCCCCCCCTTTTTTTTTTTTTTTTTTTACAGTTTCTTAAGGATAGAGACTATAGGGATTCTGCTTATGGTATCTACTCTTTGTTGGCTGAATAAAGTAGCAAATTAATGCTTTTCAAATGCAATCTATCAAGGGTGCACAATCTCATTGACCAGCTGTGTGACCTTGGGCAAGTTACTGACCCTCTTTTTTCCCCCTTAGCCTCTTTAAAGCTCAATTTCCTCCCCTGTAAAATGGACATAAGTTCCACTAGTATTGGGTCTCAAATGACTTGCGTAGCGTGAGTGGTTGGCTCACAGTAGGTGCTTTATAATGTATTTATGGAATATATATGATATATATTGAATAAATATAAAAATTTAGTGCATGGATGCTTTTCGGTCTGCATATGAAATATGCCCATACATGATGAGTATTTTCAGTGACTGCTCAATATGACACCTCTGGCTCTTTGTTAGCCTGCCGGGTGCTTGGGGAGGCTCTTGGTCGGGTGAGCGCGAACCATCTCTTGTGTGCTTGCCCCTTCCCAGTGCCCTCCCGCGGGCCACGGTGACGAAGCCAAAAGTGGACACAGAGGAGCGAATGTCTGGGTGACTCCCACCCAGGCATCCCACAGCCACACCCAAAGGCCTCTGTCGTCAGGGGGCCACTGCCCCTCCCCCCTCGGCGCGTGACTCTTACCAGCTAAGCGTTTCTCGGGCAGCTGCCATGTGCGAGGCTTTGTGTGGGGCGTTTGGATGATACAGCCCCTCGCGTTCCTCCCTGCAAAGAGCTTTTTTCCTCACTGGAGGAGCCGAACGGGCACACACACAGGGAAATTACTGAGTCAGCAAGATAGAGTGTCGCGAATTTAGTGCTGTCATGTGAGGGGCAGGTGACAAGTGACAAAGGCTCTGAGAAAAGAGAAGGCAGTGACGGCGGGGCTGGGGCTGCCATAGCAAAATGCCATAGACGGGTGGCTTCAACAGCAGACACTGATTTTCTCACAGTTCTTTCTGGAGGCTGGGAAGTCCAAGGTCAAGGTCATGGTTCATTTGTTTTTTGGTGAGAGCCCTCTTCCTGGCTTACAGCCAGCTACCTTCTCCCTGTGTCCTCATCTGGCCTGGGCGGGGGAGAGAGTGAAAGAGAGGGAGCGAGAGACGGTTCTCAAGTGTCTTTTCTTATAAGGACTCTAATGCTATCGGATTAGAGCCCCACCCTTACAACCTCATTTAACCTTAACTACTTCCTGAAAAGGCCTATCTCCAAGCACAGTTCACACGAGGGGAGTTAGGATGTCAGCACAGAGTTTTGGGAGGGCGACACAATTCAGTCTATAGCATTGGGGGAAGGGTGACTCAGTCTAGGAAGAGACCTCTTCGAATAGGTGGGCAGAAGGCTTGAAAGGAAGGGCCCAGGCCCAGAGGCAGCAGGGACTGAGCAGTGAGGAGCCCGACCTGGCTGCTACCAAAAGCGTGGGTGTGGGCGGGAAGAAAGTTCGAGAAGCTTGAGGTATGGCCAGACTATGGAGGATTTTGAAGGCTGAGTTTGTGCTTGGTGTGCCTGGACATAGGAACCGAAGACAGTGTGGGAACGGGGGAGTTAACACTCTAAAAGCTTCTCACGGGCACAGAATGTAGGAGATCTCATCCCAGTTTTTGCGGGAGGGCACTGAGGCTGAGCGAAGGTCAGCAGCAGGTTACTGTGGTGCCAGGCTTAGATACGGTGATTGGCTGGCTCCCTAGCGGACACTTTCCATTGTCTGCCTTGGCATCAGAGCACCAGGTAGGGAGAAGGGCCCTGGGTGGGTGGGGGGGGGGGAGGGTCCACATGCTGGGCCTGCGACTGGTGACCAGAGGGAGCTCTGCTGTCTAGCAGAGCCGCCTACACGAACCCATCTCAGCGGTGAGCAGTGGAGTTGAACCCATCTTGAGGAGTGAGGCGGCTCTGGAATGACGGGCGGCAAGAAAGAAGGGCGTCTCTATGTGTTGGGGTATTTCAGTCGCTGTCATCCGAGCTGTTGGGGATGGAACCCTGCACTGTACATACATGTCAGTGACTGCTTTAAATGCTAGCCCACTAAATCAAACCAACACCCTGACCATATGGCAGTACAGATAGAAACATCCGGAAGATCCCAAGTGTGTGTGAGCAGGGTTTTTCTTTTTTCTTTTCTTTTTTTTTTAGGGTTTTTCTGATATGTCAAAATCCATGGCTCTGACTTCTAGGGAA
This sequence comes from Hyaena hyaena, assembly GCF_003009895.1. Lineage (NCBI taxonomy): Eukaryota > Metazoa > Chordata > Mammalia > Carnivora > Hyaenidae > Hyaena > Hyaena hyaena. The sequence continues at coordinate 1,104,720 of NW_024080677.1, read as the reverse complement.
CTTAACCATGTTCTAGATGAAGCAACTCAGAAAGCATGAAAGCTGCCTAAAGCCACACAGAGAGTAAGCGGCCGGGCTGGTGGACCCCAGATCCCTCTGGCTCCACTATCTGTCTTCTTTCCACTCCTATGACGCCAACACTCGGTCTGTTTGACGCTCGGATATCAGGTATCCACGTGGTCACTCTATTTTCCAAACCCCAAGCAGGGACACATGGTCTGACAAGTGTGAAGGCACTCTCAGAGACAAGAGCGTAGAATGTTTTAAATTAAGACCGTCCCAGCAAATCCAGGACATCTGGTCAGCATAGACATCTAGGGGCTGCCCACACCCTTGGCACGGGGCTGGCTTCTGCCATTTAATATCCTTTCCTAGCCTGAACGCCCAAGATCTATTTTTTGGTTGGAGCATATGCCACAGACAAGTGAGAGATACTTAAAAAGATCAAACAGCTGGAGAGAGATTGCAAGGGACATTCTTTTCAGGGCTGGCTAAAAAGGGGGGCGAGCGGGAGAGGGCAGGGCAGTGGCAAAGGGTCAGGGGACTAACGCAGGGCTCTGACTCCTAGACTTAGAGCCGAGAGTCAAGGGCAGATTAATGCCGGAGGATTTTCACCGGAGTCAGGAATGCAGCCCCTCCTCTCCCTTCCCCTGCTCTTTCCTCATCTCTTCCCCTTGTTCTGCTTCTTGAACTTTGGCCGCTCCCTTCCTGCCTCCCACTTGCATCTGCAGCTAGGCCTGTGGCACCTAAGGGAGAGGGCGGATGGCTTCTGTGCAGTGGAGACCATTCACTAGGTACTGATAAGGTTGTAGAGCTTGCTTCCGTGAACCGGGCCCTACTGCGATCGGTTATTGTAGAGCTCTACCCTTCCCCTTCCGTATGGGATGATAGGTGAAGCCGTTCTTGGAGAATGGGGGGACACATGTGTTTTGTATTCAGGGGGAGCTGGGGTCATTGTCGTGTTGATGTTGTTCAGATAGAACGCCAGTCTTCGGCGCATTCGTCTGGGGAAGACTAACCGCTGTAATTTGAGGTTGTGTGTTTGAGGTTGTGTGTCTGTCTTATTGAAGAAATGAAAAGTGAGGTGGGTGGTGGTGTGTGTGTGTGAAGGGAGAGGGGGAGAGAGAGAGAGAGAGAGAGATTAGGCATTTGCTAGAAAACACATGGTCATAGAGTATTAGGGACAGACCTCAATGGATTTATAGCCCATCTTCTTCGCTTTATAGATGGGGATACTGGAGTCTAGACAGAAAAAGTTACTTTTCCACGGTCAATAGCTAGTTCAGTGATTGTACTGGGCATGGTCTCCAGGCCTTCTTGTCCAAGTTTAAGGCGTCCCCTTCCCATGTCAGGCCGTATTCTGCCCATGTCTCACACAAGCCCTAAGATAGGAGCGGGGACGGGGAGGGGTGGAGGGGAGAGGGCATGTGATCTCCAGGGTCAGAGTCTCACAGACTAACGGGGAAGGTCATGGCCCAACTAGAGAATAGCTCCCAACTGTACCGGCTGGGATGTCAGATCCAGGGATACAGCCCAGGGGCCTGGAGAGCTGAGATACAGGTATCGCCGTCCAGGCTGAGGTGGTTAGGGACGATGAGGGACTGGCGGTAGGCGTCACATGGACAGCTGGCGTGATGTGACATTGCTTTCGATGACACTTTTTGCTCCAGCTCTTGTCTAGAGGTGGTTAGTTGAATTCAATTGTTCCAGTACTTTGATTTCCCTGAAAAGGCTATGAAGTTTCAAACGGATGGCTTCTCAGACATCTCTGTAGAGGGTTAAATGTCTGTGACGGAGACAGAGGAGTCACCAGCTGATATCTTCTTCTAAGTCAGCCCAATATGGTGGAGGAAAGCCATGAACTAAACGGGTGGTAAAGCGAATCTGTCATTCCAGGGTTTTGGTGTCTTGTGCTTTTAAAATATTCTTTCAAGGGGGCACCTGGGTGGCTCAGGTCAGTGTCTGACTTCAGCTCAGGTCATGATATCAGGGTTCATGGGTTCGAACCCCACGTCGGGTTCCGTGCTGACGGCTCAGAGCCTGGAGTCTGCTTCCGATTCTGTGTCTCCCTCTCTTTCTCTGCCCCTCTTCCGTGTATGCTCTCTCTCTTTCTCAAAAATAAATAAACTTTTAAAAAAACTTTACAATATTCTTTCAGGGGCACTTGGGTCGCTCAGTTGATTTCAGCTCAGGTCACCATCTCACGGTTCGTGAGCTCGAGCCCTGCATCGGGGCTCTGCACTGACAGTGTGCAGCCTGCTTGAGATTCTCTCCCTTTCTCTACTCCTTCTCCACTTGTGCTTGCCGTCTCTCTCTCTCTCTCTCAAAAAAAAAAAATAATAAACAAACTTAAAAAAATTATTCTTCCAAAGAATTTCAAAGGCATCTCTGTTTAGTTTCTCTTGGGGAGAGCAAATTAGCAAACAGTACTTACCTGCCCACAGTAAGTTATCACTGAAGTTACTCATCTAGTTTTCCTTTTTATCTGGAAACTTGGTTGAGAGCCTCTGGAAGGCGAGGCCCCTGACCCACCCCATCTCCATGGGGGCTCCTGTGAGCTCCTGCCCAGGCCTGGGTCTCAGAAACTTGTGTTGGATTGAACTGATGATCAAACCTAAGTTCGGAGTTACTTCCCCCAGCCTTGAGTTGTGAACAGCTAGATCTACCAGCGGTGAATCCATGGTCCTACCAACAGCTCACGTGAATTTCCACCGTAAGCAGTGTCACGTGATGGTGAATGTCTAGAGGAAGGGAATGGAATCTTACTTATCTTGGGATCTTTATACTTAGCCCAGTGCCTGGTAAAAAGTAAGAGCTCAATAAATGTTTATTGGATTAGATAGAAGTGCCACGTATGTTTTTATGAGGCTCCTTCTGTCCCGAAACTCAGACTACATATCATTACAAGTAAAAGAGATTTTAAAAAAGCATTTCCTCATTTGGAAGGAGGAACTGTTAGCTTCTGTTTCTTCTTCTTCTTTTTTTTAATGTTTTACTCGTTTTTGAGAGAGAGAGAGCGAGCGTGAGCAGGGGAGGGTCAGAGAGAGAGAGAGAGACACAGAATCTGAAGCAGGGTCCGGGCTCTGAGCTGTCAGCACAGGGCCCGACGTGGGGCTCGAACCCATGAACCGTGAGATCATGACCTGAGCCGAAGTTGGACACCCAACCGACTGAGCTACCCAGGTGCCCCTATTAACTTCCTTTTCAATGCCAGCAATTCTGATCTGCTCCCTATAGTCCCCACGGGAAGTGAGACCTTCTCTGACACTTCAAAGTCTCTTCCTCTTACCGAGAGTGAATTTTTTTTAAATTTAAATTTTCTAAAGTGCAGACCCATCTTCCATCCATGCAGGATAGCGTAGCTGGGTAGACAAGATGTTTTCTCAGCTTCCTCATTTAGGTAAGCTTTAATCAGTTTGTCCTTGCCTTGCTCTGGTCTTGAAATAATTTTTTTTGGACCCAGGGTTTATGACAGAAATTCACATGAGAGAACAATGCTACCTTTTTCTGGGATTTTCGTCTTTAGATCATTAGTGTAAGCACCCCCCCACCCCCCCACCACCTCGTTCTTTGGATGATAGCTTTATTTAAGAATATGATCTTGGGCTGCACGATCATTCATGTGACCACTAACTGATCCAGATGAACTTTCCCGGAATGTAAATACTGTAGCTGGAAGGCAAGATCAAAACCATTCCCTGTACAGAAATGTTAATCTTTCTGTCGCCAAGGGGAAACGCAGCAGTTCAACATGTAAGACCATTTCACGCATTTTGACATTAAGTAGAATCTTGTGTCCATGTTTTATGGTTGACTTGTTTACAGGTAAGAGGTAAAGGCCAAAGGTCCACAGAATTGCCTGATGTTCCTGTTTGAATGTCAGGCCCCCCACAGATGTTTGGAGAAATCCCTGTTCTGACCAAAGTATCAACTAGTACCACCTGAATTATGTCACCAGGGATTGAATGAACGAACGACATTTCCAGCTGTGCGCGCATGCGTGTGTGTGTGTGTGTGTGTGTGTGTGTGAGTGTGTGTGTGGATGGTGTGGTGGTGGAGTGGTGGGTCTCGTTCATGCAAAACAGCAAGAGGGAAGGTTAAGCTTAATGAACAAACTGGAACAGATTATATTTAATGAAACAACCTCTCTAGATTTCCTCCATCTCTTAAGAAATCATAAGATCTTCTCATGAAAAAGAATGAATCTTTTTTGACTGATGAGACTGTACTTTCGCTGGTACTTATGTCGTTGGGTCGCATTTAGATGGAGCACTTGGGGAAGCCGGCCTCTCTGTAATCGATGCCAAAGTGAGAGACTAATAGCACATAAAATAGCCTAGGGCCTTTTGGGGTTTAGATGGCTCCAGGCTGTCCCCTAATCCCGACTTCCCGACTTCTACCGCCTCCACATCAGGACAGTCTCTTAGGCCAGGTCTAAAATAGGCCGTTCGCAAAGAACAAGTATTACCCTTGGGTTGAATAACTATATTTTGTGCAATTGCCTCCACCTGACCAATCAGTTATTGGATCAGATTTACCTAGAACCTTCTGGTTATTATAACATGCTTCTATCTCTACCTGTGAAGGAAGAAAACCATCTGGTTATCTCAACCAGCACCAGCACCACCACACACTCTTACGGCATTTTGAGGTTTTGGTGAGATACCCTAACTTATTTAGGCAAATGACACAAATTGAATAAAAAGTGCACATCTGTTTTGAGCTCGGCTCTGGTAGCACGACTGTTATTGGATTTTATCAAAAAGAATTCCATGGGGCACCTGGGTGGCTCAGTCGGTTAAGCGTCCGACTTCAGCTCAGGTCATGATCTCACGGTTTGTGGGTTCAAGCCCCGCTTCGGGCTCTGTGCTGACAGCTCAGGGCCTGGAGCCTGCTTCGTATTCTGTGTCTCCCTCTCTCTGTCTCTACCCTGCTCATGCTCTGTCTCTTAAAAAATGAATAAACATTAAAAAAAAAAAGACCCTTTAAAAAAAAAGAATTCCAGTTACAGCAAGTTCATTTATAAAGGCACAACTGGGATGGATGAAATTGAAGGAGTTCTTAGATCAATGGTCAAGTAGATCAAGTAGATCAATAGCAATCCTGGCTACACGTTCACCTGGGGAACCTCAGGAAAACACTGAGGCTGGTGCCACTGTTCAGATACGTTAAATCTGACTCTCTGGGGGCGTGGCCTGAGCATCTGTATTGTTAAAGCCTCCTCCAGAAGATGCCCACGTGCAGCCAGTGTTGAGAACCGCAGAGTTAGGTAATGGAAACCAAGGAATTAAGAAAGTAGTGATTAATATCATGCCATGTCCAATAACAAGCTAATGAGTCTGAGCTTTTAAGTTAGATTTTTTTAATGTTTATTTATTTTTGAAAGAGAGAGAGAGAGACACAGCACACGAGTGGGGAAGGGGCAGAGAGAGAGAAGGAGACTCAGAATCCAAAAAAGGCTCCGGGCTCCGAGCTGCCAGCACAAAGCCCAACGAGGGGCTCGAACTCATGAACTGCAAGATCATGACCTGAGCCCAAGTCAGATACGTAATCAACAGAGCCACCCAGGCGCCCCTGGAGCTTTCAATTTAGGATAAATCTTCAGATGTCAGAGCTAGAAGGGACTTTAGAGATAACATCTCATTTTAGAGAGGGGGGGCTGAGGCTCAGAGGCTTATGAAGTTTGGACGGCTAGATAAAAACTAGTTCTAGAAATCAGTGCTTTTCCCTGCGTGCCTCTCCCCCTAAAAGTTATACTGAAAATGAAGAGAAAAGATCAATGCCTCTCTATGTTTCTAACCATCCATTTACTTAGAACTATTTAAACATGAAATGGTTTTCGGTGGTGGAAAGAACACAGCTTTGCAGCTCTCAGGCCTGAGCAGCAGGGATATAAAGGTTTCATCACTTATTAGCTACTGCTGTTCCCCCGGAGCGCATCTTCTCCTTGCGAAACAGAAATTAAGAATAACTACTTCCCAATATTACCCCAAGCCGATGATGAGCTGGGCATGTACTTTGTGCGATAGTATGTGCTCAGTCAATAATTGAACGGTAATTATCATTGTTAACTGCATTAAAAAAAATCGTGGGCTTTCTGGGGAAATAGCTTCAGAGGGGGATAAAAGATGTCCTCAAGTTTCTCTGCATGAAATATCTTAATCTTGCAAAGGTTGGCTTTGGTTTCCATCGGCTGAAACCACATAGATCCCAACTGAAGCCTTCTTCTGAAGGAATGAATGGATTTCCAATCTGTGTTTTCTTGTTTACCATGGAAAATATGCAACCCGAGGGAAACACAGGTGGTTAAACTGTTCCGTGCCTCTATTTTTATCATATGCAGAGGGCTCTAAGCATTCACATGCAAGTATTTTAAGTAAAACTAACTTCAGGAAGACTAACTTTTCAAGGTTACAAGGCTTCAGGTTTCCTAGGGCAAAATTAGGTTCTTCTCTTTCAGCTATTGACTGAAAAATAGCTGCAGATCCAATACAGGCTGAATTCCAAAACAATTGAAAAAGAAAAAAAAAAAAGCTCACAATTAGCGTTGAAAAGAAGCATTTCTTTACACCTAGGGTCTTTCTGTTTTGCTTTTGGGTCCCTTTCGTGTTGCAAAAATGAAACATCTTCGTTGGGAGAGGGAAGCCAGCTCCCCGGTGCTTGGTTGGGACGCGGAGCTGGGGACAGAGGCTGGGTGGCGGGTCCCTGGAGGAGGTGGCGCGCCCCCGCCCTGCCCCCGCCCTGCCCCCACCCCTGCTCGGGCGTGTGCGGACGTGTCTCCGGCGTGACCTCTGAGCAGCTGCGCCACCGCTCAGCCCCGAGGCGGGAGAAACCCGAGCTCCCAACAAAACACTTCCATCTTTGGCAAGTCCTCTGGTATTTAAGGCGCTGCCGGTGGGGAGAGGTGCCGCGTGCCTGGGACGCCCTGGGAACGCGCTTTGCTGCCCTGGTTTTATGTTTCCGAGGCGTCTGCACATCTGCAGGGGACCCTCCAGTGGGTGGCGGGGGCCGGGCAGGGGCGAAAGCAGAGAAAGCATCTTCAGAGACGGCGAGGGAGCCTGCAGCTGCATCATCAGCCTTCAGGGCCTGGGCCGCGGGGGGGGGGGGGGGGGGGGGGGGGGGGGAGAGGAAAACAGCGGAGCGGCGGGGGGGGGGGGGGCGGGCGCGGGCCCCGCCGGCCGGCGGGGGGGGGGGGGGGGGGGGGGGGGGGGGGGGGGGGGGGGGCTGGAATTTTCTTGGCCTCTTTCTTTTCTTTTTCCCCTTCCTGCAGGCATCTGTGTGGTCCACAACGGCTGGGAATATCTAAACCCTTGCAGGACGAGACCCCCCCCCCCCCCCCCCCCAAAGCGGATACAAGTTTTCATAACACTGAGCTCCCTCCACCTGCATGAAGTACTGGGGTGCAAAGCGCGAGCTGACAGAGAAGTGATGGATTCTCTTCCGGAAAGACGTTTGGGGCCACATCATCGTAACCAACGTTGATCCCTTACTCTGTGTGAGGCATTTCAATGCAGTGGTTATTGATTCCTCACAACCCCTCTATGCATCCTGTGAAATAGGAATTCGTTCCTTGCTTTACAGACCGCAGAGGAGGCACAGAGAGGTTCAGCAACTTACTCAGGGTCACACAGCTCGTAAAGGGCAGGGCCGGAGTTTAAATAATTGCCCCAGGGCCTGTGCTAGGAACTACCGCTGTTTTCACCAGATAAGAGATGCCTTCTAGAATTCCTCTCCCAGCGTATGAGATGTCAACGAGGTGGAGAAGCAAGGTCTGGAACATTTGGAAATCAGGGCAAGTCAGGACCTTCCTAAGTGTTTTGATTTGGTCGGAAAGGGCTGGGGACAAACGGGGTGGTGTATCCGGCCTCAGCAGGAACGGCGTACGGGCTGGCTGTTTTGCACGCGTGGCGGTTGAGTAACGTCAGGGAGGGCTCCCCGGCAGTTGGGATCTACCGGAAAGGGATGCGCCAGGCAGTGACTGGAAGTGGGGATCGCGGTCAGCCTGCGACCGAGTGTGAGTCTGGAAGGAGGAGGCCGAGGCTGGAGCGGAACATGGCACCGGGCAGCCCAGCCAGGGTCTCCCCCGAGAGTCCGAGGAGGGGCCACGTCACACCCTCTCTCCCCCCGGGACTACTCCAGGCATCCTGCGCTGAAGTCAGGCAGGCCAGTCTATTAAAAGTCAAGGTTGGCCAGAGGTCAAAGAGCGAGACGTTGTGCTCCATCCAGGACATCCCTCTCCCGGTATGGAAGATGCTCTTGGGGAAAGGGCAGTGAACAAGCCAAGGTTCTTGGACAATTTGGGGGCTCATTTCCCTGGGGGTGTGGGAGAGCTCCATGCACCACCTCCCCCGTACACATTCTACAGCAGGTTCATGTCGCGCTGATTTAAATGTCTCTCAAGGCAAATTCTTACCCGCGGGTTTCACAACCTTGGTGCAAATAGTCCCTACGGTGCCTTTTTATGCCCAGCACATTTGCCCTCAGTCAAGCAGGAAGAGCCTTTCCCCTGTGACCCCCACCCCCAGAACCTACTGAACCAACAGAGCAACTTACAGAAAGTGCATCCCCACCCACCTTCAAAGGACCTTGATAAGGGCGCAGAGCAGTCCTGGGGTTATACCTGGATCCCCTGCACCATACCTGGGCCTTCCCAGGCCAACACACAGAGTACAGTGTTCCGTCAGATGGACAAACCGACAAACCGGCCGGGTGGGACACGCATCACTCTTGTGTGTTCCTTTGTGGCTGTGCCGCTGACTTGCTGTGTGACCTTGGACAAGTTACTTCACTTTCCTGTGCTTTTGGTCTTCTCATCCAAGGGTGATATGCTAATAACCACTTCTGAAGGTTGTCATAGGAATTAAAATGAGTTAACAAATGTGAACTGTCGGGCACCTGGTAAGTGCTTAATAAATATGGGCTTCTGCTTTTACTACAACTCAGATTCTCATGCAGCTCTAGGCAGCTTACTCAACCTCTCTGAATCTCATCGTCCTCATGCGTGAGATTGGTGTAATACTATCTGTTTTATTGGACGGTTGTGAGAATTAAATAGTGCTAATTACTATTGTAAAGTTTGCAGTAGATGACTATCCTTTCTGTGTTGCCTCAGCCTAGTTTATCGGCCCGGGGATGGCTTGATTTTCAACCACGAAGAAGGTTCTCGTAAGAGCTTCAAAATAGCGACCATAGCCAGCGAAGGTGCTTGGACACTTTGCTTAACCTCAGCTACGTCCCTTTTCCCAGCTGTAAAATAGTGTGATAATAACCACCCCGAGGAAGCTCAAGGATATTACAAGGGAAAAACGCACAATAATATACAAAGCACTTTGAGCTCCTCTGAAGGGAGACGCACATAAATGGAAGGTGGTGGTAGAAGGTGGAGTAATCACGGGTTTCTCGCCCCTCTATTTAATTAGGAGAAAACTAGTCATTAAGAAGCCTGGTCTTGTTAAAGCGGTGGCCTGGGAAGTTGTTCCCCTGGCACCGAATCCAGACTTGTGACATGGCAAGTTTATGCAGAACGTAGGCAGCAGGGGACCTTCCGCGACAGGTCTGCAGATTGTGAGGAATTTGCTGTCTGAGGCCCATGGCCCGAGGTGGCTGACGCAGAGCTGGCTGGGAAGCCCTCTTGGCCTCCTGCTCCCAAGCAGGTCCCCTCCCGGGTCAGCCAGGGACCTGCCCAGCTCAGTCGCCTGACACCCCGGGGTGGGGCTGGGGTGGCCCGAAGCCACCTTATCTGCATGTTCCAGCTCGCAGACCTGGATCCAAGGTCTTCCACCGTGGGTCCCCTTGACCCCACGGGGATGACCACAGGGCTCTGAAAATGCGTTCCATGTGACCTTTTCTGTCTCAGTATGTGGACGAAGAAGTCTGCCTGCGGGGCTTCCAATGGGTCATAGGAGAGTAGGTGCCTGGGTCCTCCATCGGCCCTGCAGGGTGCCTCTCTGGCCCCCAGCTGGAAGGACTCCCGCTCTCTGCAAGTCCCAACTCGCCCATTCTCCTGGATTCTCCTGAAAGGCCTCCTCTGCCGGGAAGTCTGCCGGGAAGACTTCGGCAGTCTATCTAGTCACCATTGCCCTCTTCCTCTTCTAGACTCTACTCGGTGTGGTGTGGCCTTTGTGTTCGTCCCTGGCTCTGGTGGAAGGAAGGGGGAGAAAGTAGGCTAGGGACGAGAAGGACGCCCAGCCAGGGGTCACAGCCAGAATTACTAGCACAGTTCATTGTGCCGATTTCCCCTAGTGGCACTGACAGGCAGCAGGAAGCTTTCTGGAAACCCTGAGATGGGCAGTTCTTTTAAAAAACTGTGCATTATTTTAAACACGCGGGAAAGATCATAGATGCACGCGAGTCCACTTCTCAGGCTGCCACATGTTAATGTCTTACCGCATTTGCCTTAAACCTCTTCTGACATATTCTTGCAAAGAAGTGCAACTTTTAGAGACAGCTAAGGCCCCCCTTCTCCACCGGGGTCAGCACATTCCCTCCCTTGTTGGGGTCGCTGCTTCCCTTTATCATTTCATAAGGGGCCCTTCACCTGCCTCTGCTGATATATTTAGGTGACCAGTAAGCTGCTGAATTGTAATATGTAAAATGTGAAATCAGACCTGCACACCTTCCTCGCACACTGCTCAGGAAACTCTCTGGACTCGGCCTTGCCCAGCCTCTACTGTCACCATCGGTCCAAAGCCATGGTTCTCTCGCACCTGGATCCTTTGGTCTCTACGCCAGCCCTAGACATTTTAGAGTCTTAGTGGGATCATGTCACCCCTTTGCTCAAACACTCCTAATGGCTCCCGATGTAATTCGGAGTAAAAATCGACGCCCTCATGGCCCACAAGGTCCCCTATGTGACATCTGCCCTCACTCCCCGACCTCTCTGACCTCATCTCCACTGAGCCTGCGTCCCTCTCCCTCTCCCTGGTCCAGTCATGCTGTGTGGCTCACTTTTCCTCAGGTGCACCAGCCTGGCCTTGCCCTGCATTCTCCCTGGCCACTACCCTCTTTTTCCAGATGCCCGCCAGGCAACACCTCTCACGTTCTTCAGTTCTTTGCGAACATTTCCCTTCTCAAGGAGGACAGCCTGGCACACCCTATTTAAAAATGCAACCAATGGGGTGCCTGGGTGGCTCAGTCAATGAAGCGTCCGACTCTTGATTTCAGCTCAGGTCACAATCTCACGGTTGGTGAGTTTCAGTCCCGTGTCGGGCTCTGCAACCAAAGAGAAGGAATTCTTCTCTCTCTCTCTCTGCCCCTCCCACACATACTCTCTCTTGCTCTCAAAATAAATAAATTAATACATAAATAAACATTTTAAAAATAATAAAAATAATAAAAATGCAACCTCTTCCCTGCGGATACTTCTCTTACCCAGTTGGCATTTCTCTTTGTCCATAGCACATATTTGCTGGCAAATTGTCTATTTATTTTTTACATTTATTACGTATTCCCTATCTTTTCCTGCTAGAATGTAAGCTCCATGAGAGTCGAATTTTTGTCGATTTTTGCCCACTGATGTTTCCTTAATCCCTGCAACAATACCTACCACGCAGGTACCCCATATTTGGTGAATGAATGAATGAATGAATGAATGAATATGAACATTTCTTGCTGGAGAGGGCCCAGAACATTCATCAATTTTTCAAAAGTGCCTGTGACACAAAAAAGGATGGGAACCAGTGACATAGTAAATCATCACCAAGTTTACTGGAAAGTGTTGCTTGCCAGGTAGGCTGCCTAATGAAGCAGAAGGTCATGAGAAAGTCATTCTCCTTCCCTGACTTGTGTCTGCCCAGAGAACTACTGCTGGTAGCTATTGGGGCCTCCTTCTACTGGGTGCCCCTGGATCCAGCCCTGACTGACGTAAGGAGCCACAGATGCCTTGATGGAGAGTGTGAGCTCTGCTGTGGCAGTGGGAAGGCTCCAGAGACGCTGTAACTTTTCTTTATGCCTTCTGTGTCTGGGAGCAGAGGCTGAATGTGGCCAAAGCCTCTGGTGCTGCCTTGGGGGAACTAGGCAAGATGCCCAGACCGACAGGAGCTGCTTCCTGCTTTGTAGGCTCCAAGCCTGGGCAAGGAGCAAGCCCAGGAAATCTCAGAAGAGCCCCAACAAGGGGAGACCAGACATTTGCCTTTGATGCAGAGAGCGATAATAGGTGAGTGGAGGGAACCTGGAAAGCAAAGAGATACCAAAGGCCATCTGGAGGTGATAGTGGGAGGGAATTGGAGGTGAGTCAGCCAGCTCTCAGGGTAGTTAAAAGACAAGTGGGTAATTGTGGGTGCAGCCGGCGGGTCACACACAGAAAATGAGGAACAAGTGGTTAATTGGGCCCACAAGCCCAGGATCCCGCCTGTAATTAGCAAATTGCAGGGCTTTGATATTTGCTTTGGTAACAACTTATGTAGTAAATTGCAGGGAGGTAAACTGCACCCCCAGCCTGGGAGGTGACCCTGTGTCTAGTTTCCCCAATCCATTTTCTCACAAACACTCGTAGGCAGTGTGCACATGAATGTAACCCCAACTCCAGGGTGAGGGGGCCCTGTGCCTTTCTGAAGGCTGACAGCAGCCTGTGACACTTCCTGTGTTTCCCTTTACTTCTTGTTTAAGTTTTTGTCAACTCAGAGCTGGAGTCGAGGCCTCATTCTCTGGTAGGGGGGTCCCCACTGTTCACACACTGTCTCCCGTGTTCCTTTGAGCCACAGCCCATAGTGCTGAGTTCCTCTGGCCAGAGATACGACCTAGGAGTGGCTATGGGGAATTCCAATGCGAGTGTCATGGTAGTGTTGGGGGCGGGGGGAAAGAGACCCCTGTTGCAGTCTTGTTCAGATTTGTCCATGAAGATGGCTTATGCTGGTCCCTGATCAGAGACTGGCCTTCGCAGATTTCATATCTGTGCGTCAAGCTGCTGAGAGCTTCTAACTAGAGGGAAGACCAGAAGTATAGGAAAGTTGCGTTGGGACTGTCATGGTAAAACCTTAGAAAATTTGCCACAGGTGCAGAGAGACCGGTGAACGCACGCATGGAAAAAGCACTATGTGAAAGTGTCAGGAGACCTAGGTTTGAGTTTGGATTCTCTACTGACTCTTTATTGGGTCTTGTCCAGTTACTTAAATACTTGTACATCATCTTGGTCAGTTATTGGTCTGTTTTTGTGGACTTATGTTTCTCTTGGTTATGGGTGAACATTTTCTGGCTCCTTTATATGTCTAGTAATTTTTTGTTACATGGTAGACATTGTGGAGCTATGTGGTTAAGCATTTGGACTTCACTATCTTCTTTTAAAGGAGGTAGCCTTTGTTTTGGCAGGCAGTTAATTTTTTCACGAAATTGCTTGATCCCTTTGAGTCCCGTCTTTAAGCTTTGTTACGGAGGGTCCAGAGTAACTGTCACCCCAAGAATAGCTCAGCCACCTTACTCAAGTGTAACTCCTCTAGGCTCTCCATTGAATGCCCCAGGTGTCACCACAGACTCTCCACTTTGTCTGGTTGGCACACAACCATTTCCACACCTTGTGAGAGCTTTGGGTTGGTTGTTCAGCTTACCACTATTCTCTGGTCATTTCTTTTGCCTGGTCTTGTAGAATTTCACTTTATACACACGTGGCCTAACACTCACCCGACTCAAGAGGATATCTCTGCAGATTTATGATGTTCTTTTTCTGTGTATCTCTTCTCCTTTCTGGAACTGATATCCCCAACTCCTAGCCACCTCGGGCTTCTCCATGGTCTGGCCTCTGTCTCCCCTACTTAGCAAAGTTGCTAGACTATGCTTGTGACTTCCAGATGGAAATTGCCTCCCAGCACAAATCCAGAGTTACTTTAAGGCTCAGCTCATTGATCTTTTCTCTTGGGAATTATAGTTTTACACGGCTTATTTCCCAGTGTCTTAAAGTGGTTGTAATCCTATCAAGACTAGAAGTTGAAGTCTTCTCAAGTTAATAAAACTGCAGTTCCCCCAAAGTGTAGAAACAGAACATACTGATATTTGCTTCAAAAGTTAGTTATGATCACTAAAATATAGACTAGATCAGAAAGCCTATATAATAATGCATAACATAAGCAATGAAGCATAAAATAAGAACAGTTGAGATAAAGACTAGTTTTACCTTTCTTTTTCTTTGCCATCAACAGTATAAATGGATTTAGCATTTTCATGAAATCATAGAATTTTAGAGCAGCAAGAGATTTGCTTCAGAGAAGGTGAGTTGGCCCAAATGCCCCTATTTTACAAATGAACAGATAGAGGTTTAGCGAGGAGCAGTGATTTTCCTAAGACTTCATGACCAGTTAGTAGAAGAAAGACTGGAATTCAGGTGTCCTAGGTTCTAATCTCTGGGGCATCCATTCATTCAGCTCATTTATTGAATATTTACTAGGTTCAGAGCACTAAACTAACTGCATTATTGTCTCTGTATAAGGTCCTACTTTGCAGAAATGTTTAAAAATGGATTTTGGACCTTTATAGTAGATTCAATAAATCAGCATATAATTGTGGGCTTCTTGAGAGTGGATGGACCTGAATGGTGTTAATTGGAGCAGCCTCCATTGTCTAATGCAGAATGCTTTGGACATTCTAAATGCTCCCAGCATTTAGCTCCCATGAGATATTCCACTATAGTACTTGCTTCAGACATTGAACATGTTAGGTAATTACTGTAGTTTTATGGCTCCATCAGCTATGGTTATAGGGCAACTAAGGATTTTCTCTTCATTCAGCCATTATAGAGACTCAGTGCAGAAATGGATGAGAAAAGTTTACAGATAGTGACCATTTTGTTGCCAGATGTGAAAAGAGCACCGTATAAGGTGTCAGGAGGCCTGCATTCTAGACCTACTTGGTTACTTCTCTCTTCTGGACCTCGATTTTCCCAACTATAACTAAGTGCAACAGACTGGGTGGCCTACAATGTGCATTCTAGCTTGGAGAGTCTTTGTATGCAGAGCTCTACACCGAGCTGTCCCTAGTCACACACGTGAGGTATCTTAGGGGTAGTGGTGGGCAGGAGCTGAGTACGGAGAATGTGGAATGGCATTCTAGACCAAAGGGGGAACATGAATCGAGGTGATGACATAGGGGCATGGCTAAAATGGGGTTTGTGATATGATCCACAGCTGGGACATAGAGAGGAATTTGAGGACCCATGAGCAAGCATCCAGGGACCCCTGTTTGAGAAACTCTGCATTAAAAGTTAAAAAGTGTCACTTAATTTGTCCACTTACCATCAGAGGTTGCCAACTCAAGTGCAAATAATACAGGGATTAAAGTAGAGAGTTAGGATTGAGCAGAAGGTGGATATTCTCTCTGTCTTTCCTTAAGAAGACCTTTGACACAGTTCCATATTACATGGAACTCTTCTCTTCTGCTAGAACGATGCTTAGAGTTTTGGAGCCTCTATCCTGCAAAAACAGTGGTGAAAATGCAGAGCGGGAGGTGATATAGAACTTGCTGATTAGGAGGAGATCCTAGACACTTTGAACACCAGGTATAAGGACTGGGAATTATTCTGTAGGTTGTGGGCGTGGCTGAAACTTCACGGGCAAAGGACTTCTAAGTTCAGCTGTGTGTTACAGAGCTGGAGGTGAGGGAGGAGGCTGTGTCGCTTCTGTGTGTTCAGGCCACGTGAGGGACGGCCTGGGGATCGCAGAATCCCCCCCAGAGCCCGAGCAGTGGTGCAAAGGGGTTTTGGAAGTAGTCCAACCTCAGGGCTCGTTAAATTCGTTTCGAACTTCTTCCAAGGTAGTTGAAGGAGGAGTCCACCTATTCTTTGGAGCTCTGTGAGGCCTGGTGGGTTGTTATTCGTGAAAGCGCCCTGGATGTGTTAGCACACAGTTCCCAGCTAATGTTGATTTCATCCATCCGGCTATTTGGCCAATCCATGCAAATTTGGAAGGAAACGATTAGTCCCTTCAGGACCGTATCAGACATGTCAAATTCACTTCGAGTGAAGAGATTGCGGCTGAGGTGTCTCTGCGGGGTCAGCCCACTCCTGGTCACTGGGCTGGGCCACAGTTCAAGGCCAGAAAGTTGTTTCCAGCAGCATCAGGTCTTTTCCTTTCCCTTCCTTTCATTACCAGCCCCCTCCACGGCAGTCTCCTTCCGGGTCTCCAATGCAGAAAATGGCGGAAAGAAAGACAAAAAGAAAGAAAGGCAGGAAGGAAGGGAGGAAGGGAAGAAAGAAAACGAGCACTGAGCTGGTGAGTTTACTCTCTGGTGGCGCCCACTGGGGACGTGCCCGTGCCAGGCATGGATCTGCAGATGTGTAAGAGACTGTGTCATTCTCTTCTCCAGGGCTGGACGGGAGCACCAGAATCGAAGCCCACAGGGTGGCCTTGCCTGGGGGGATGTAGGCCTGCTGACGGGGGGGGGGGGGGGGGGCCCCCGGGGCCTCACCTCAGCTGCAGATCCTTCACGTGTGAGCAACACCCGGCCCTCATCCTCGGTCTCTTGCTTGACTTGCACTTCGCTCAAATCAGTCAAGTCCTTGTCACTGGCTTCCTCTCTTTTTCGCAGTTCAAAAGGACCCGTGTCCTGGAGCGGGTGAATCCCCTCACTCAACTCGTTCGTCATGACTGCAGCCCCGAGGGCAGAGCTGCTTGCTGGCCGGGGAAAGCCAGACGTAGGGAGCACTGTCAGGAGAGCAGGGATTTTAGCAGGAGCCCTATGAGAGGGCAGGGAGCACCGTCAGGAGAGCTGAGATTTCAGCCAGGCCAGATCTCCCCTTTGCCAGTCTCCTCTCTGTCTGTGCCCCAGGTCGCATATCCTCTGGCGACATGGCTCCAGCGACAGCCTCGGAATCAGAGAAAGCCTGCAGGCTCTGACTTCCTTTCTTTGCTTCTAACCCACACCAACCGTTGAGGGGCTGGGTCTAAGTCCTTTGCCCTCAATCTGCAGTGGCTGCTTTGACAAGAAGGATGGCAGAAGTGACGTAGATTCCCAAACTGGGTCACAAAAAAGCCATGGAACTTCCACCTTAGGCACTGGAGACGAAGCTCTCTGATCCACGGTCCCCACTGAGCCCAGCCTTCTAGCTTACCCCTGAGCCCACCATGAGATGCCTACCTGCCACTAGTAAACCTAACTGAGACCCTTCAGAGCAGCCCACCTGCTCACTGGAAGCTGTTGCGTAGCCGTGGCTGGTGCCATGTGGAACACAATTGGCTCAGCCAAGCCCCGCCTGACTTCCTGACCCATAAAACTCATGATTCCTGAGCTCTTGTGAAGTGGTAGTTTGTTTGTTTTTTTTTAATTTTTAATGTTTTATTTATTTCTGAGAGAGAGAGACACACACACAGCATGAGCAGAGGGAGGGTCAGAGAGAGAGGGAGACACAAGACTCTGAAGCAGGCTCCAGGCTCTGAGCTGTCAGCACAGAGCCCGACGCGGGGCTCGAACCCACGAACTGTGAGATCATGACCTGAGCCGAAGTCGGACGCTTAACCAACTGAGCCACCCAGGCACCCCTCTTGAAGTGGTAGTTTGAGTACTAAAGTTTGGGACGGTTTGCTATACACCAATAGGCAACCAGAATCCTGGACATAAATAGAAGAAACTTTGCTGATGGCTGTTGATTAACTTAGGCCGATTTCATGTGACTTACCTCATCTGTCTGCTCCTGAGCGTGAGAACTCCCTTTTGCTTGAAACTTGGGTCAGGTTACCTCCTAACCGAGCCCATGCGTTACCTGGGTTCGTGGACAGCTCCGAGCCCCACAGCATAACTTTCAAGCTTCAGGGGTGTGGTTTGGTGGTCAGTAAGTGCCCACAGCCAGCCACACACCCCACTTAACCAACACAGTGGCCACACATTCCCTTCATCCTAATGATTTGCAAACATTGTCACAAATGGCAAGTGTGGCTGCAAAAGCCATTTTTTGTGGATCCACATAAATGACATAGAGACAACACTTGACTAACATCTGTACATTCAGAAAGGGCGTCTTCCGGGGCTTCTTGGTGGCTCAGTGGGTTAAGTATCCAATGTCAGCTCAGGTCATCATCTTGTGGTTCCGTGAGTTCAAGCCCTGTGTCAGGCTCTGTGCTGACAGCTCAGAGCCTGGAGCCTGCTTCAGATTCTG
The DNA here is from genome assembly GCF_003009895.1 of Hyaena hyaena. Taxonomy (NCBI): domain Eukaryota; kingdom Metazoa; phylum Chordata; class Mammalia; order Carnivora; family Hyaenidae; genus Hyaena; species Hyaena hyaena. Next base: position 1,086,647 of record NW_024080677.1, on the reverse strand, counting down.
TGTCTCCCTCTCTCTCTCTGCCCCTCCTCTGCTTTGCTCTCTCTCTCTCTCTCTCTCTGTCTCAAAAATAAACATTAAAAAAAGAGAAAGGGCATCTTCCTATTTCTCGGCCTGCATCTACCCTCACATGCGGAGTATGGCATTTTCACATGGCCGTTTTCCCCCCCCCCGTCACCATCATTTCTGTCCTAAGTTCACAGGGAGAGCCAGAAGAGGGACATTTTAAAATGAATAAGAAGTTGGTGGGAACCGAGGAGGACCAAGTCATGAGGCTATTTGTCAGCCTTGATTTGGGGAAAGTTCCTCGTCTCCTGAGTGGGGTGCGCCGTGTCCCCAGGATCAAGTGGCGTACTTGTGTTGTTCTTCTCCCAGGATCTGGACGGGACAGGCGTGAACTTGCAGTCAGAAGGGTGTGGGCCTTTGTGTGCCTGGGTGGCTTGTCCGTTAAGCGTCCTACTTCAGCTATGGTCATGATCTCACGGTTCGTGAGTTCGAGCCCCACATCGGGCTCTGTGCTGACAGCTCAGAGCCTGGAGCCTACTTCAGATTCTGTGTCTCCTCTCTCTCTGCCCTCCTCGCTCATACTCTGTCTCTCTCTCTCAAAAATAAATAAACATTAAAAAAAAAAAAAAAGAAGAAGAAGGGTGTGGGCCCAGGCCAGGGATATATCATATGCTCACCTACTATATGACCTTTGATGAGGTATTTAATCTCTTTGAATCTCAGTTTCCTCATTAGTCAAAAGGATCCAGTTTTAGGGGCTCCCAGGTGGCTCAGTGGGTTAAGTGTCCGACTCTTGATTTCGGCTCAGCTCATGATCTCACGGTCATAGGATCGAATCCTGTGCTGGCTCTGTGCTGAGCATGAAGCCTGCTTAAGATTCACTCTTTCTCTCCCTCCCTTCTCCCCTCTCCCTCTCTCCCTCTGCCCCGCCCTTACTAGCGCTCACTCTCTGTTAAAAACAAAAACAACAAAAAATGAAAAAAGGATAGAGTTTTATCCAATTTCACAGGAAATAAGAGGCTCTGAGTTTGCGTTTGGCCAGAAGCAGACCCCAGGATAAGGGTGTGAGTGCACACGGCCTATTGGGGAAGAAGAGGGGGCACAATGGAGGTGTGGGGAAGACACCAGTAAAGCACCTGTCATCCAGCATGCCATCACCGTGGGCACCTGCAGCTTAATCTGCAGGAGACACTGCTGGAATAGTCCTGGGGAAATCGAAGTGCTGGGTCACCTTCACTCATCTGCCAAAATATTAAAAACAGGTGTCATTTGTCACCAGAAACTGAGAAGGAAGAGCTCCATCGATCTTCCAGGTGCTGAGGAGAAAGTTCCTAGATGTGGCTCCAAAGTCAAGTTTCCGAGAAACCTGCAGAGAAAGTTGCAGAGGAGGGAAATTTGAGCCAGGAGGCCCATGGTCCCATTTATGAACTCTACACTGTGTGACTCTGGATATTATCGGAGCTTCTCTGAGCCTCAGTGTACTCACCTGAGAAATGCAGATGATAGCCCATCCTATCTTGCTCATAGGGCTTGAGGCTTTGATCAGGTGACACAATGGAAGTGGAAAGTTTATGCATTTGTGGACACCCAGCACATCCCCGCAGAGTGACTAAGAGCCACGGCCAGCGGTCACCATGGCATACGGTACATTCAAGTCATCTGGATGAGGAAGTGGGAGGTCGGTCCCGTGGGAACACCCAGCATCTCTGCACACAACTGCAATGCCATGTAGGAGAGTCACGGGGTCCTGTTAACTGACAGACCGGGTGCGATTGCCCTGGGACAGGAGAACACATCCAGAAGTTCTCCAAGGCACCAGATTTGTTCCCAGCAACTCAGAGGAAACTATATCCTGATTGAAAGGAAATACCCAATATCGGAACTCTTACATCCCAAGGCTTCGGCACGACCTGCTTGCTTCCTCCCACTGCCTCTTTCCTACGCTGCTCCTGTGACCTGGGTCAGCTGCCTGGAAACCTGGCCTCTGATGTCACCTGCTGCCTCCCTCCCTCTCCCCCTCCCTCCCTCCATTTAGGTCACGGTGGCCTTATTTAGTGCTTTAGTGTCATACCTCAGCTGTGTTTTTTGGTGCTGACCTCTGCTGTGGTCTCAGCTCACATCAAGACTTGCCTCTGGACCTGGTCTCTCCCATCTGCCTTTTCCAGAATCAGATCTACAGATGGGAGGCCTAGGAAGTTGGGGTGGCATGACTTGGGCTCTGCTAGATTTCTGTGGACCCGAGTTTCCTCTTTTGGGGGCTCCAGAGATCGGCTGCTAATGGATACAGAGAGAAGGTTTGTATGACTCTTCTGTAGTGCATTATGGGGGCTCCAGATTAGTGGTTTTCAACCTAGAACACATGTTAAAATCATGTGGTTTCTGGGTCCTATCCCCCAGAGTTTCTGACTCAATACACTGTAAGAATCTGGGTTTTTAAGAAATGTTTATTTATTTATTGAGAGAGACAGACCGAGAGAGGGAGGGAGAACGAGTGGGGGAGGGGCAGAGAGCGAGGGAGAGAATCCCAAGCAGGCTCTGCGCTGTCAGCACAGAGCCTCACGCGGGGCTCCATCTCATGAACCCTCGAGATCATGACCTGAGCTGAAATCAAGAGCTGGATGCTCAACCGACTGAGCCACCCAGGTGCCCCTGTAGCATAATATTTATTTGTACTCAATAAATCATACACATGGGTTGAACGGAGTGCTCACAAGCATTGTAATACCAGATCCTTTAAACCTATGTCTCTTTATTCCCTCACAGATATCAATAAAGCAACTGAGAAAAAAATATCAACGGAAAGAGGAAACATATGAACTCAATTCAATACCAAGTTTTCTTTTATTATTTAATGCAACTTAGTGTACGCATTTTATAGAAGGACAGTTTGGCCAAATCCCTTGGCTTAAAAGACCCCCCGTAACCGTGCATTATTCTACCCTTTTAAAGCTTTGGTCCACGTCCTCTCACTTGACCTTCACAGGAAGCTGTGTTGCAAGCGGTATCATTGTCTCTGTTTCACCGGGGCGGGGGTCCAGGCTTGCAGGGGTCATGGGAGCCGCTCCAGGTCACAGAGTGAGTAAGCGATGACACCAGGCTCCGGATCTCACCCTCTTCTCACTGCGACCAGCTGCCTCTCGAGAGATTGCTGCACCACTGAGGCCGGAACGGAGGGACCCTGATTGCCGGGGAAGCAAATGGTTTTTCCAGCCCCGTGGACAGCTCTGTTCCCAAGATTTAAGATCCGTCCTGACAGGTTGCTAGATCCGCCCATCACATCACCTCCCAAGCAGGGAAAAATGAAAAGGGGCCAACTCCTGACGGTTTCTTTAGGATTTCCTGGATAGAACAAGGACAGATGGCGACTTAATTTAAAAGAAATGGAGGGAAAAAAATAGGAGATAAAAGTGACAAATGGACATGGATGTGTCTCCATAGATTGGCCGTCTGGCGGCATACCTGCCTTCTGTTTAGCTCTGTCTGTGTCTGGCACCTCTGTCTCACCCCCTCCGGGGCACCCAGGGAGGTGAGGCGGGGAGCACGGACAGCTGTTGGAATTTATGGGACCCGAGAGGCCCCTCTTCCCACCCTCGTGGTAGGAAGGGGAAGCATGATCCATTTCCTCCTGGGTAAACATTTTCACAGGAAGCATTTATCAAATGTCAGCAGGGGCAGTGGAGGGGTCTGGGATCTGTCAGATACGACCCGCTTCACTCCTGCCCTCCCAGGCAAAGGCCATGCACATTCCCAGCCTCTCCGTCTCGCATCCCGTCTTCTCTCAACCGGCCGAGCCCAGGGAGATGGCGACAGACCTCAGAACAGCCAACTCCACTCCATCCTTTTTAATAAACAGGGTTTCTGTCAGGCTGGGCACCTGTAAACATAGCTGACTGCCCAGATCCTTCCAGAAAAAGGGCTGATGAGGAAATGTCTGGAAAAGCCTGCAGCAGGTGAAGCTCCTTGTGTACTGGACTCTGCTGGTCTTGGAGTCTGAAGCCATCCCCTGTCCTCTGGGGGACCCATGACTCGTACTTGACTCTTTCCAGGCGGTGGAAGGCTGGCCAGGCGGGACCCCTGCCCGGGGCGGGGGTCTCCTGGGTTTTCAGGCGGTACCCCCTCTGCCAATGCATAGGAGGTCACCTTCCCTCAGCACACGTGCCTTTCCCTCCCGGTGTCCCCAGCCTGTGCTCTTTTCTATGAAGTAGGAACGCCAGACGGGCCTGGATCTCATCTCGGCTGCCTGTCAAGCGTATGACCTTAGACCAGTCACTTCACTTCCCCGGGTCCAGGGTCCTCATCTGCCATTTCTTTTCATAAATTTTCTGGGCACCGTCTCTGTCCTGGGCCCCGTGCTGGGGCTGGAAAGATTTGCTGTGAGGATGAAAGGAGAAGATTCAGTAAGACACATAGGAAACTGCGGGGGAATAGGGACTCCGAGTTGTTGGCGAAGACAGTTATTCTCACTGCCATTACTTGTCTGTCCCCGGAGGAGAGTCGAATCCAAAAGGCTGTGTCAGGCTCTGAGCCTCTCAAGCCGCCACATAGTCCCTCTCGCCCTCGCCCTTTCACCGGGTCCAGGCTGCTGCCTTCTCAGACATCGGTGTGGAGCCACAGCCCATTCACACACTCACTCCCCTTCAAGGCCCAGCATGCAACAAAGATGCAGGGGCTGGGGGGGGGCTATCGGGGGGGGGCGCTATATAACCGACTGCAGCCAGATCAAAGATAGAAAGACGTGAGACTCTGGGAGAGCCAGAGCAGCACTCCTTCCGGGGAAGAAGAGGTTATTTCCAGCTTGGAGAAGCTTCCTGGAGGAGGTGGTGCTTGAGCTGTGCTGTGAAGAAGAGGGAAGGTTCGGTGGGTCCTGTGGAAGTGGGAAGAAGGGCGTTGCGTGAGCTGTGAGGCCTGTTGCCAAGGCAAAGGGAACCACTTTAGGCCAGAAGCGTGCAGCCCTTGGTCTCTGGGCCGTCAGTTAATGGTGCAGACATTTTACGACTTCCCTCGTACGGTCCGGGCAACTCGTAGACCATTTTTTCACACGCCACACGTTGCCTGAATTTCACGACAATGGAGCAAGAGTGCTTATTCCTATTTATACCCATTTTCCAGATGAGGAACTCATCACCCAGGGAGGTAAAGGGATTTGACTGAGTCCATGAAGGTGACCCATGCGAATGCGGCCCCTCGGTTCCAAGTCCAGAGCACTTTCTGTGGCACAAAGCTGCTCCCCTTTCTTCCCCAGTGCCACCCCCTCAGGCTGGTAACGCTGGTCCTCGGAGCCAAGTGAGCTTTGGGCACAACCCTCAGCCTTGGCTGTTGCTTCATGAACACTGTCTAGGGCTCTGTGGGAGCATCCGGGGGGATCCCTTGCTCCCATCAAATGGATTCTAACCCATCTTCTATGAGCACATCTTACTCAGAGGGACCTTTCTAGAGCCTAGGACTGCTCATGCTGTGCCCTTGCTTGCAGACCTTCAGTAGCTAGCCTGGCCCTATAGGTCCGGCCCAAACTCCTTCACCAGTTCTTCTGCATCCTTCTGGACCCATCTTGCCCTTCTGAACTCCCCAGTCTCCCTCCTTGCTGACCTCCCTTGGGCCTCCTGTGCCTGAGACGCCAAACTACTTGAAGTTCCCCAAATGTTCCAAACTCCTCCATCACCGTCCTGCGCCTACATTGTCTCTGCAGCTCAGACGTCTCACTTAAGTAGCTTTGAGTTGAGAGCAAGCTCCTACCCTCACCGGGCCTCAGCTTCATTGGCTGTAAAATGGGGACGATAATAAGGCCCATCTTGAGAAGCTGCCGTGTAGACTCATTGGCTTAATACGTGTAACGATTAGCCCAAGTCCTGGTACACGGTAGGTGTGTAGTCAATACGCTGTCGCTGTCCGCAGTGCAGGAACGACTCTCCCTCACTGCATGGAAACTTCCCGGGCAAGTCTCCCAGTTGGCCTTCTCCCGTGGCCTCCTGGGAAGGCGACCCTCGCTGCCTGAGCCGAGTGCCTCTTGCCCTCTGCCCTGCGCTCGTGGGCGCCCCGCACACATCCTCCCTCGGCTCCTTGCACCCTAAGGATCTGCCTCAGGAGGCCTCCTCACCAAGCTCTTCGAGGGCAAGCTTTCGTCATGTTTGAGAGCCCGGGCCCTGTCTGGGTCACTGTGGTGCCTCCCATGCCCAGCACGGCCTCGACAGGGGCCCGGCACGCTCCTAGGAGGGGTCTATGGAAGGGGTGAAGGGGTAAACAGAGCTGGCCTGGAGGGCCTTGTTGTGTGAGTGATGGCGGACACCTCTCGACTTCGTTTCCTGAGAAAGAGAACGGAAGACTGGCCTCCGCGGTCTTAGGGAGTCCCCAGCATTGCGGGACCCGCAGGACCACACAGGCACAGCTCGGGGAGGCGCGGCGAGACTTGGGAATGAAACCCTTAGTCAATGTCGCATCACAAAACGTCAGCAGGTTAACCAGAGTGGACGTACAGGGAACTCTACTTACGGAGCTCTGTGACAGGGCCTTCATTTGCCCCCGCTCCTTCCAAGGCCTTACAGTTGGTAGCACATTTGTCATTCGGTATTCTTTTTCTTAAACATGTTTGGGACACCTGGGCGGCCCAGTCCGTTAAGCGTCCGACTTCGACTCAGGTCATGATCTCGTGGTTCGTGAGTTCGAGCCCCGCGTCGGGCTCTGTGCTGAAGCTCAGAGCCTGGCGCCTGCTTCCAATTCTCCGTCTCCTTCTCTCTCTGCCCCTCCTCTGCTCATGCTCTGTCTCTCTGTCTCTCAAAAATGAATAAATGTTAAAAAAAATTTTAGAAAAAGATGCCGCCCCCCACAATTTGCACAAGCTTCAAGGCCTCCCAGACCCCAGTGGCTCTTTGACTCAGTCCTTCCCCAGTGAGCTCCCTTGTCTTGTCTGCCTCTGGGACTCTGAGTCAGGAAGGGCGACCAGGAGCCAGGACCCCGTCACACTGCCCCTCCTGGCTTCCCCACCGCCACCTGTGCCTGAAGGGCAGCTGTGGGGGGAGGGGTGCGCAGATCCATACAGAACACCTCCCATTGCCCCCCCCACTCCTCCCTCCCTCCCTGCCCCCCCCCCCCGGGTTTCTCAGGTCCTCTGGTTTGGCTCTGAACCTAATCACATCCCTCCCTCCCTCCCGTCGCATCACACCCGCTTTGAGCCAGCCTCCTCGCGTGAAGGCCTTCTTGGGCTATTCGAGCCTCTCCCTTCCAAGGGCATGGCCTCCAGCTCCATAAACCGCAGCGATGGTAAACAGCCTCTGCCCCGAACTTGCACGGCAGGCCAGTGGGTCAGAAGGGCCAGCCTGTCCCTTGATCAGTTTCCAAGTGTGGGAAGAGGGCGCTGGAGCCCGGTGGGGGGTGGGGTGATATTCGACACATTCAAACCATTTCCTTAGGGAGGAAATGTCATTTACATAAATACGCTATTTGCAGACTACCTACACACACCCTGCCCGGCCCAGTTCTCAGTCCTGGTTGCACTTCTGAATCACTCAGTGATTTAAAATACGCTGATGCCTGGGGCCGCCCCACTCCAGAGATTTTTTTTTTTTAATTTTAGTTTTTTAAAAAAATGTTTTCTTTATTTTTCAGAGACTGAGAGACCGAGGGTGAGCGGGGGAGGGCCGGAGAGAGAGGGAGACACAGAATCCGACAGAGGCCGATGTGGGGGCTCGACCTCACAAACCGTGAGATCATGACCCGAGCAGAAGTCGGATGCTCAACCGACTGAGCCACCCAGGCGCCCCCAGAGAGATTCGGTTTCAGTTGGGGTGGGATGGAGCCTTGGTATAAGGGAATTTTACAACTCCCCAGAGGAGTCGAACGCGTGGCCAAGAGTGAGAATCACTGCTTCAGGGAATGTATTCTCCGAACGCCAAGGCGGACGAAAAGGAAGAGTGAGGATTGGGGCAAAATGAGTTTTAGTGTGAGTAACATAACATTCAGTGTGATGACTTTGCCTCCCAGATTTGACCTGAAGTGATCCAGGGGTGCCTTCCCCTCCTCCAGCCCACCAAACGGGGGGGGGGGGGGTGAGCCCAAAACTCTGTGTGGTGGGGGAGGGGCTCCCTGGCTCAGCCCCGACCCCCACTCTCCAGGAGGATGGGAGTTTTAGGGCAGCAGGGCATGCCCTAGGCCTGAGTCAGAGGTCATGGACTTGGGGGGAGCTTGAACTAGGGGTTCGGAGTTCCGATTCCAGCCACACCCCTGCGGCCGCCGCACACCCACCCCTCCTCCTGTCTCCTCAGCTCCGGAGCTTGTGCTGTCATTGTCTTGGTTGTTTAGACTCCGGAATCCATTCACCCTGGACTCTGTTTCTCCTTCTTCCATATCCAGTTGGTCACCCCTTTCGGTGCACGTGTCCATCGATCCTTCCCTAAACTGCCCTTCCTCCCCAGGGACTCCTCACCATCTCCCATGCAACTTTTGCTGGAAGCCTCTGCATTAGCTTCCGGATTGCTCTGGATTTCCGATTCCCTCTCCCTATGCCAGATCGATGTTTCTGTCTCAGGACGCCGTCTCCAAGCGACGCAGGAGCCAGAACCTTCCATGACTTTCCCTGGCCCTAGCACAGCGGTTCTTAAAGTGTCTCCCGGGGACCAGCAGCAGCAGCAGCAGCACTTGGGAACTTGCTAGAAAGGCGAGGTCTCCGATCCCAGCCCAGACCCACTGAGTCAGAGCGGTGAGAGCGAAACCGGTAATCTGTCTGAACAGGCCCTGCAGGGGTTTCTGACGTGTGCAGGAGACCATTCTGTCCACTCTCCTGTGCGCGGCATTCAGGGCCTCCCGCACGCTGGTCCAGCTTTCCTGTTTGTCCAATCTGTAGCTGTCCCAGCAACCATAGCCCTTACTGTGGGACCCTGCTCATACTCTCCCCTCCCTTGGAAAGTATTTGTATCACCTGTAAGTATCTACATCTATCTCTCCGTCAAGATCCCTCATTTATTTTGACGGATTGCAAGATTTCCCCTAGAGGAACATTTCTCCTTTCTTGACCCCTGTAGCATTACTTTCTTCCCTTCTCTCTGTCCCTCCTCCTTTCTGTTTCTTTCTTTGAGTTTCGCCTTTAAAGCAGGGCTTCTCTTAATCACGACTACATAATAGAATCCGTTCAAGGAACCTCAAAAAATAGGTATACGCAGGCCACACTCCAAAGCAATTAAATCAGAACTTCAGGAGGAAGCCTGTTATCATCTGTTTTGAAAGTTCCCCCGGATAATTTTAATGGGTACCTGAAATTAAGTACCTTTCTCATAAAGCAACCGGAGGGAAAACCGTGCTGGGAAGAGATAGGAATTTCAAGTTGAGACCCAGGTTGACTCAGGTCAGGGCTCTGTCCCAACAGGCCATTTATCTTTGGGCGAGTCACTTCCCCTTTCTTAACATGTGTTTCCCAAGCTACCAGACGAGGCGCTGTTTTAGATCAGTGGCTCTCAAAGTGAGCTGATGTCTGGTTCCCACCCCAAGAGTTTCCTGTCTAATCATCTGGACCCTGATGCGCAGCCAGCGTTCAGATCCAGCCTCATACACCTCACCCGAGGGCCCGTGGAAGATGTGTCCAGTGGTTTCCTTTGGGGAGTAAGATGTCTGCCCTTTCAAAGACTTAAAGACTTCTCTGCCCTTGCTGTTGTTCACCTTCCCTCCCCTAAGGATGAACTCCCATGCCAGGCTTCAGGGATGAAGGGCACGGGAAGTTTCCTTATCTGATAGCAGGAGAGCCCGAGGTCTTTGGAACCTACCACAGGCATCCATGTTGGGGGTGTGGTGCCTCAGCAGGAGGTGGATTAAGGATCCGACGAAGATCCTCCCCAGAGGCCTGGCAGAGGGTCACCAGGCCTGACTTGACGCTTCTCATCTCCAAAAACCTGGTCATACCTGCCACAGATGGAGAAACGGGTTTTCCTTCACGGTCAGGTCAGGGTGTGATTTAAAGGCAGGTATAAGAAGAGAACTTGTAAGTAGCAGAAGTCAGGCTACACCAACAGCAGCAGAGAGAGGGAGCCAAGCTGCAGCCCAAGGAAGGCAGAAAGACCCAGCAGCCAGGGGGTGGGGGTGGGGGCAGCAAGGGAAGCCAAGACCACATGGGCGCCTTTCTGAGGAAGGTGTTTCTGATCCCTAGATTCACCCAGCAGCCATCCACCATGAGCGCCTCTGTTTATCTGCACATCAGGCTGTTCCCTTGGAAGGGAAACAGCCCGAGAGCAGGGTAGCCCCTAGGGGAGACCTTCCACCTCAGGGCCAGCAGGGCGGAGAAGATGAAGACGAGAGAGATAGTCTCTGACGTCTTCTCCCGCCCCCATGTGCCAGGAACCCTTTTCTTACTCTCTGCCATGCGCTTCTTCCACACCCTCCCCTGCAATGATGGATTCCCTCTCCCGGAGGCAGGCTGCTGCGGGAGGAGGGAGGGGCTGTGTTTTGCTTGCAGTGACAGACATCGCTGGCTTGGGGAGGCCCGGGTTGTTTTGCAGATGAGAAAACAGTGGTGGGGGTGCGGCGTCTGGCCCAGGCCAGACCAGGGAGCCAGGACAGAGGTCAGGCCGTCTGTCTGGAGCTTGGAGCACCAGACCATGCTTCCTGATGACTTTACAGTCTAAGCCTTTGAGAAGAAAATGCACGTGGAAAGGAGCTTTGTTTTGACTTCTAGACACTGGCAGGGACGGCTTTCCCTGTGGAGGGGATGAGGAAGTCACAGGGCAGAGGGTATGACGTGTCTGCATCCCACCCCCTTCCCTGCGAAGCTTCTGGTAAAGGCTGGAGTCTGTATGTGGTGGGGGGTGTGGGGGTGAGGGCCAGGTGGGTGTAGTTCTCCAAGGTTAAGACTCCTGGGGTTGTTCCGGGCAGATTGGAAGTTTGAGGGCTTGAATATTGGTCAAAAAAAGCTTTCTGGCCCCAAGGAAGTCATAAAAGTCACCCATGCAAGGCTCCTCGTGGCTTTGTAGGCATTGGGTGGTCTTTGCAAGGCCATTGTTTGGTTGCCTTCGAGGTAAATGGATCATAAGGTCCGAATCTCCTTTTCAAGGCATTGCTGGGGTGGAGGAGCGGAGGGGAGGGGTCTCTGGGAGCAGAATTTGGGGTTTGGCGTGCCCCCAACACTGCGTGCAAATGGGAGAAGACATGGAGGCGTTTGGGGACGCTTACATTGTAAGGTAGGCAGAGAATCCCAAAGTTGGAAGGGAACTTGGGTCAATTTAGTATCCGTCCACCTCCGGTGGCCAGACCTACTGGGCTCCCAGATGAGGACACTGAGACCCTGGGGCGCTGTTGGCAGAGTCAGACTCAGAGCAAACTCTATAAGCTCTGGCCCCAGGCGCTCTCCTTGGCTTGGCGGATGCCTTCTGCCTCGGGGCTCCAGGCTGTGCCCTTTGTCTTGCCTTTCCTGTCCCCGCACTCTGGGAGGGCCATCCCTCCCGGCTCTGTGATTTTTGGCAAATCTCTTAACCACGTTGTCACTCGGTCCAACCCAGGTGGGAAGCCAGGCACAACCCAGGCTCCTGGGAAACCAGCCGTGGCACCCAGTTGACCCTTCTCTGCCAAATCCACCCCTGCCTTGGAAGAGGAACATGCTGGGGAGAGAGGCCGAGGAGTGTTTACGTGGCTTAGCAACACCTCAAAAAAGCTTGGCTGATGCAAACCCCCCTCCCCCCCAAAACCTAGAAAGAATGTAAAGAAAAAATGTTCTAAATGACGAACCTTCGCAAGGTCTTCATTGCTTGCTTCCCATACATTTCTACAGGATTTGTTTAAGAAAAAACAAAAAGGAGGAAACGATTGAAATGAGGCCAGACATGGTGGCTGGCCCCAGAGAGAACAGACCAAGACAACTACCAACTGCATCAATTATGGCTGCCTGCGGAAAGCCACTGAGGGACCTACAGTTTTATTTTTTTTTAAGTGTTTTATTTATTTCTAGGAGAGAGAGAGAGAGACAGCTTGAGCAGGGGAGGGTCAGAGAGAGAGGGAGTCACAGACTGAAACAGGCTCCAGGCTCTGAGCTGGCAGTCAGCACAGAGCCCGATGCGGGGCCCGAACCCACGAACCGCGAGATCATGACCTAAGCGCAAGTCGGACGCTCAACCAACTAAGCCACCCAGGCGCCCCAAGGGACCTACAGTTTAAAAGGCGTTGTTAGCGGGGGCACCTGGGTGGCTCAGTCGGTTAAGCGTCCGACTTCGGCTCAGGTCATGATCTCGTGGTTCGTGAGCTCGAGCCCCGCTTCGGGCTCTGTGCTGACAGCTCAGAGCCTGGAGCCTGTCTTCAGATTCTGTGTCACCCTCTCTCTCTGTCCATCCCCTGCTCATGCTTGCTCTCTCTCAAAGATAAATAAAAGATAATTTAAAAAACCCCAAAATAAAATAAAATAAAATGCTTTGTTAGAGAATTTACGAACTCGGAGACCCCGAAGGTCTATCCCACCCATAAAAGGGGAAGACCTAGTTTCAGAGAAGGGAGGGATGTTGTCCAGGGTCAAACAGCAGGGTGATCATGGCAGGGTCCAGAGAAACCCCAGCTCTTTCTTGCCTGCCTAGAGCTCAGCTCTATGCACACAGGCTGTTTGTACAGGTGAAGATCAAGGTCACAGCTCTGTGTTGCTCAAGCAGCCTCCCAGACGAAAGCATGGGCCAGACTCCTGGCCGGCGGACGCTGGCCTAATCACAAACTTCTTTGTTTGTTTGATGGATCACACTACCTCTTGAGCTCCTGTGGGGAGGTTAGAGGAAGCTGTACTTCTTGAGACATGGGTGCAAGTCCAAGTCTCTCCGAAAGCCACCTGAAGGGAAGTGAGCAAGGAGGAGGGAATGTTCGTAGGGCCAGCTCTGCCACCTGAGACACCCGTCTCAACAATGGAGGTCAGGCACCTGGTGAGTGGACTCCCACAGGGTGCAGAGGAACTGCCAGGTGCCCCAGGATGGATTTCATGCTGGGGCGGGGGGGAGGGGGGGATGGCCTGAAAGTTACTGGGGAGAAGGAGCAGCATCCAGTGCTGTATAGAGGTGATGGGGAAACTCTACTGGGGGGTGGGGGGCAGCATGGGGCTGGTTCTAGGGAGATGGGCCCTTGTGGAGGAACAGGGTAGCAGGTGCAAGAAGGTAGGCAAGTAGGGATTCCCCTGCCGCACCCACCACGTGGCCAATGTTGTCAGCCATGGAGCTCGGAGGTTAAGAATACAGCTCAGTCGAAATCAGTCAGTCAAAGACAAATATCATACGACTTCACTCGTGAGAGGAATTTAAGACAACAAAACAGATGAACCTAAGGGAAGGGAAGCAAAAATAATATCAAAACATGGAGGGGACAAAACCCAAGAGACTCTTAAATACAGAGAACAAGCAGAGAGTGACTGGAGGGGTTGTGGGAGGGGGATGGGCTACATGGGGGAGGGGCATGAAGGAATCCACTCCTGAAATCATTGCTGCACTATATGCTAACTAACTTGGATGCAAATTAAATGATAAATAAATTATTTTAAAAAAAAAGGAAAAAAGGTTACAGGCTTAGCAATCAGACAGAAGGGCCTGACTCCACCTTTCTCCAGCTGCCGGAGCATGGGCAAGTTAACTTAGCTCTTTTGAGTCTTAGTTTCCTCGTTAGTAGGATGTGGATCAGAACACCGACCTCACAGGTCATTGTGAGAACTCAGGGCTGCCTCCTTAGGACATGGGCTGGAGATGAGGTCCCTCCGTTCCCCGCTCTTGCCCAGGCCACATTTACTGGAAAGCACCTCTCACACATTCCTCGCAGGCTGCACACAGTTGCTCTCACAGGGTGGGGAGGGGTTCAGACCGCAAAGACCTACCATTTGCCTCTGGGAGCTGCCAGGCTGGGCACTCCCCAGTGGGAGGCTGGCATCCTCTGTGGCCCGCCTCTCTCTGAGGGCATGGGCTTCAGCATCCCAGAGGTGGCTGTTCATAGGGGCCTCCGGGCCTTTGGGCCGCATTACACCCCGGGGGCTGTGTCTGGCACAAAGGAAAATGCTGTACTTCCGGGCAGCCCTAAGGAGGGGCCGGGACTCTTCATCAGATCTGGAGGTAGGTTGGGAACCCAGAGCAAGGGTTTGGCCAAGATTTTCTGAGGTCAAGGTGCAGCTCTCCTCCTCTGTCCCTTCACACAGATTGTAGTTTCACCTCAAAATAAACTTTGAGCAAATGTTTAAAGAAGAATTATAGGGGAGAGAGCAAATTATTAATCTTCCGGGGCCAGTCACAAGCCTTGGTTTGAACATGGCTTCCTATGGGCCCTCAAAACAGACTGGCAGAGACTGCTTGGAGTTCAGGAAATTTTGTTTTCTTCTTCCTGGTCGTCAGTCAGACTACATTTCCCAACCTCCCTTGCAGTCAAGCATGGTCATGTGACTGAAAGCTAGCCAATGGAATGTGAGCAGGAACGATGAGGGCCACTTCCAGGTCCTGCCCATCAAAACACCACAGGTGCACTCCTTCATGTTCCTTTCCCTTTCGTTCAAATGAGGATAATGCTCAGGGGCCCTTGAATGCCCTGTATTATAATGGTTGTGTCCATCCAGTCTGGATTCCTGTAGGTCTAAGTGGAGAAGGGTCACTGGATTGACTCATTCATGGGCTCAAAATTGATATGTGAACAAGAAATAAACACCTGTTGTATTTGAACCCTTGTGAAATTTGGAGTCTATTTTCTAAAGCAGGGCACTTATATTAACTCCTATAGGAGTTGAGCTAGAGAGACAACCTCTAGTCCTTGCAATCTATAAACCCTCACAGTCTATTTTCATTATTTGTGGTAATTATGTTCTAAAAAGTTGCTGTGAATTAGCAAGTACTGAGCCACTGCTCCCAGGAGAAATTCAGGGTTAGCTTCCTGTGAGCCACTGGTCACGACATTTTGATCAATACATAATCTTATTTTATGTGCGTTTCTGTTTAAAGACAGCTTGTTTAAATATATTATTGGTTACTTACTGATGAACTCATGGCCAACAGCACTGTAACTCATACCTGAGTGAAACGTCATGAACACTGTGCATATCATTTGCTCCACAAGGTACATCACAGACTTCTTTCATGAAGGAACACCAGACAGCACATCAGCACTGTCCTTGGGGATCATTTTAAACAGCGAATTTACTGTAAAAAAAAAAGGGGGGCGCACAGAAATACAAAAACAAAACAACCTCCCCACACAAAACCTCATACCCTGGCACTAAATAGATTGTGAAAAGGGCACCTTACAGTATGAGAGCTGAAACAAGAAGCCAAAGCATGGACCGCAGCTGGGAACATGTGTGTCAAGGGACTCAAAGTTTTCATCCATCTTCACATGTCCACAAATGACTGCCAAAGCACCACAGATATGGACTTTGGTGTTAAAAATAGGTGAATCCTGGGGCGCCTGGGTGGCTTAGTCGGTTATGCGTCCGACCTCGGCTCAGGTCACGATCTCATGGTTTGTGGGTTCAAGTTCTGTGCTCAGAGCTCAGAGCCTGGAGCCTCCTTCGGATTCTGTATCTCCCTCTCTCTCTGCCCCACCCCTATTTGCGCTCTGTCTCTCAAAAATGAACAAACATTTAAAAAAAGATTTAAAAAAATAGGCACATCCACAAATGACGAGGATAGAGTCTTGCTGGATACCAGCCGAGTCCTCGGACCTGGTATCTTGATGAGGAGGTCCTGGCTGGTGGAGGGCTGGGGCGAGGTGGACGGTGGGAAGTTTCAGGCTGGTGCTGGTGGCGTCTGTGGTGTCGTGTGGAGGGACCATGCGTGTAGCTCCCCCAAACCTTGGTGAGTCAGTACCTGCTGCCTCCACTTGCTGCCGCTCATGCAAGAATGTCTTTGGGCTGAAGATGGCACCGAGGTCTGGTCATCAGGCCCTGTCGTTTTAAAACTTTTTTTTTTTTTAGTGTTTTATTTATTTTTAGGAGAGAGAGAGAGACAGCGTGAGCAGGGGAGGGTGAGAGAGAGAGGGAGTCACCGACTGAAACAGGCTCCAGGCTCTGAGCTGGCAGTCAGCACAGAGCCCGACGCGGGGCTCGAACCCACGAACCGCGAGATCATGACCTAAGCGAAAGGCAGACACTTAACCGACTAAGCCACCCAGGCGCCCCAGGCCCTGTCGTTTTAAAGAAAGGGCGGGATCCCTGGCAGGATCCAAGGACCCAAGGATCTACTTTCTCTCTCTTGGTGGCTGATTTTAAGACAGGACCAAACTGGGGAGCCATTTTTGATTGCATAAAGACATCATGTTTTTTCTGACTTTGAGTCTCTACGTAGGGGGTTGTTTCTGTGTGGAATTCCACATTCTTTGCTTTCTCTTTCTTCTCCCCTCTTACGTGGGCTGCCGAATGTGTATCCACCCACCAGATCATGGTCACTTCTGCCAAGTTGGAATTCCAAGTTGGGATTAGGTGGCCCAGCTCTATGCCTCTCAAAACACTATACTTCCTCCAGCATTGGTATTCATTGTGCTATATAGTTTTCTCTTTCCTTGACTGGACTATAAACTCCCTGAGGGCAGGAAACTCAATATATCATATCCCAAAACTACTTTAAATAATGAAGATGTATATTGGCTCTTGGAGATAAATATTCTAGAGTGTAGGCCTCAACATTGCTTTAATTCAAGGGCTCAGGGATATAACCAAGAACCCAGTTTCTTTTCCTTTCTCTTTTTGTGCCTTCCTCCTAAAACGGGCTCCTCTCTTGCTTACACAGTGTCTGTTAAGGGCCTCCAGGACACCTGCTCTTTTGTCTATCTGCAGAGAAAGAAAGAAAGCTGGGGCAGTTTCTCTCTAACCATCAGACAAAGTTCTGGGCTCTCATCTGGTTGGATGACCCGAGGTCATACGCCCACTCCTGAACTATGGCGAGAGGAAGAGATTACCAGGATTGATTTAGATCTTAGAGTTTGGTTGGGGAGAGCTGAGTTGTACAAGACTGAATGACTGTTACGAAGTGGGGGAAGGGTCGAATGGGTGTCTGGGAGACCCACCGTACTGCTCAGGACAGTAAGGACTGGTGGCAGGAAGGTCCTCTGGGAATAGCAAGTCCTAGATGAGCTGGGATCCTGGGCAAATTATTAGAGAAGAGCCTCAGACTCCCGTGGACAAGAGGGAACCATTTCCTTCTTACTGAAGTAGGGCAACTGGCAGTAAGGCAGGTACTACTTTTAGTCCGCGGGCCCATTGGGGCATAAGGGAGACGACAGCGATCGAGAGCAAGATAGCATTGAGAAATGAGGCTGGAGAGCTGGGGAGAGGTCAGCTCATGCCGAGCTTTGGAGGCCATTTTAAAAAAAAAATTTCTATAAATCCAAGTTAGTTAACAGAGAGCATAATCATGGTTTCAGGAGTCGAGTTTAGTGATTTGTTACTCACATACAACACACAGGGGTTATCCCAACAGCAAGCGCCCTCCTTAATGCCCATCACTCATTTAGCCCGTTCCTTCTCCCCTCCAGCAACCCTCAGTGTGTTCACTGTAGTTAAATGTCTCCTATGGTTTGTCTCCCTCTCTGTTTTTGATCTTATTTTAAAGTGTGAGAGATGAAGCAAGAGCAGACCATGTTTTCCCAGCCTCCCTGGAGAGGACCACGGGGAGAGAGAGAGAGAGAGAGAGAGAGAGAGAGAGAGAGAGAGAGAGAGGCACACCACCAGTGGAGAAGCTTCCGCCTTCGTACTGAGTTAGAGGAATATTCTCATCCACCAGAGGCCTTTCCTGGCAACTGAAAATAAAATAGGGCACCTGCCCAGACGTGTCTCCAGAACGATGGTCAAGGCCTTTGCTTCTCAAAGAGAAGCAATTGTTTAAGACCATGCCCCTCCAACTGGGGCACACAGTCTCATTTTGGGGCAATGATCCAGAGAAACATATTAATCCAGAGGATAAACTTGGTACATCTTCATGGACTATAAATTCACTGAGTGGCAAGTACTTTGAAATATTTTTATAGGAAAACAGAAGATATGTCATGAAGTCGAAGGATACAAACTCTGCATGGCTTTCTAAGCTTAACCACAGGACTTTCGGGAAAGCTTGGACTTGAATGTAGGTGGGAGGGAGGTTGGGGGTAAGTGTACAACATACGCAGGACCTTGCGGCGAGCCTCTGCGAGCATGCTTTCATTTTCCTCCTGTATTTGAAATATTTTAGGGAGAAATGAGAAGCGTTGGCTTCGAACGGCAGGCCGTTAATGCCTGTCCTCAGGGCTGGGTGCCAACACCGCTGTTATGAAACCATCATACCATAGAGCCGGGTCAGGGGGCAAGGTGCCCCCTCTCCCCACTGTGCTATAGCAGGATCCTTCCAGGACTTTGGCCAGGTGATGCCCCTTGGATTTATCCAAGACAAAAGAATACGCATTAGAGTGAAATCGGTGCTTGAACTAGATATCTTAAAGTGAGCGGGCTGCTGGAATCTGCCAGATCTCATATGTGATGCCATTTGAACTCCTGGCTGTGACCCAAGGAAAAAGCAAGGGGTGGGGATAGGGCACGGCCACCTCATAAACATTCGGCCCATCATTCGCCTCAGTGCAGTAAAGGTTGTGTTTGTTTGAGGTCATTACCTTTTGTCTTTTCTTCCTCTCTCTGGTCTCGTTCATAAATCTCAGTTCCTGGCATGCTATTTCCTCTCTCCCAGGATGCTCACTGCTGTCTGCACTTCTTCTGGACAATGGGTGCTAAACCTTTAATCTTGGCGATTTTTCTCTGAGTGCCCACTCAGATGGGGGAAGGGGAGGTGTCTATTTGGTTACTCAATGAGTTTTTGTCCCCGAGAACTAGAGGGAGGTGAAAGGATTTGGAGGTCTTTTTCTTTTTTATGAAGAACTTTCTCTGTTCCTCCTTGGGTAGTTCTTGAATGATCAAGTCCTGGGGCGATTAACCTCTTGATATCTGTGACTGAAATTTCCTGTGTGTGCCTCGGCAACAGACTTCTCTAGAACGTGTTCTTGAAATTCTGCAGGGTGGCCTCGCTCCCACAAAGTGGGACCTGTTCTCCGTGAGCCCCGGAGAGGAAGGAAATGTCAGACAGGTGGAGTTATGAGAATTACACGGAGGAAACAGTCAAAATGTCACTTTATAACTAATACAAGTGTGATAGAAATGTAATAACGTACAGTGACCCATTTTGCATTTACATACCGTCTTTCATCTGACTGTGGAAAATATTAATCGTTTTCAGTGCCGTGGTCTGGTTTGCACGAGGAGTCCCGTCTGTGTTTTGTTTTGTGTTTTTCCTCCTCCCCAAGGCAAAGAGGGAGTAACTGACTTATTCAGATTCGCACAATCGCTCCTCAGATTTGAGAAAAGTTGGTGTTGGTGTTATTTTCAGGCCTCGGGGACAGGAGGTGGGGGTTGGAAAACAAAGGTGGCTTTTCTCTGGCCAAATGGTCACCCCGTGAAATCCCTTCCTGATGCGCGAGCTCTTTCAGGTGAGCACGACTAATTCAGTCAAAAAATATGAAAATGGAACAGAACGAGACCAGTATGGCCCGTGCTTTTCGCAGGTTTTCTGTGAAAGGTGAAGGGTCTGGCATGGCCCTTTGCCATTGGGATCTCTGACTGGTGGCTCAGGAATTTGCCCGGTTTACATCGTGAATGCCCTTGAACGCCTCACAGGACATAGTTCAGGGGTCTAAGGCAGGTGGTTGGTTGAAGGTAATGGTGGCAGAGTTAGGGGGGGTCACATGACACTTCAGCAACATCCAGGAAGATGGGGTGGGGCATATTTTATTTGGTGACCCAATATGTCTTCTCTCCGGTCTCCATGAAACTTTGGAGGATGTTATACGCTTCCGGAAGCTAAATTTAGGTCACTTATGGATCTCACTTGATAAGATTTATGGAGATCATTTGATCTCTCTATCTGTTTGTTTATTTATCCGTATTGTACAGGTCTCCTTGTTCCACGAGAGAGTTTAGGGACATTATAAGGGGTATTTGAAATGATAACCAAAGATCAATAACAGAGGACAAGGGAAGGGATATACATCAAGTCATAAACTAGCACAGTGGTTATGATGTGGTAGTAGCTTTCACTCTGAAGCAACAGGCACAGAAAAGAGAAACACAGCAAGTCGTGTGACGTGCTTTGTCTGGTAGAAGGACACGACAGTCGTTCAGATGAGAAGATCTCTTTCTAGCATTGTACTGATTTCTGAAATAAACTGATGTCAAAAATCTGTACACAAGGCATTTTGAAAATCACGCCTACTATATTTTTAGCTGCATTTGTGCAGCCGACACAGCAGTGTGTATATGTGTGTGTGGAGGCGGGGAGCAATTGTGACCTTTCCTCAGACACTCTTAGGAATTCCCTTCTGTGCCTTCTCTCCCTTTGAGGACGGGGGGGGGGGGGGGGGGGGGGGGCTTCGCGGGGGCTGGATGCAGGCAAGCGTCTCCACTGCAGTTTTGGGGAGCAGGCAATAAAAGCTGGCTTCCAGCCAACTTGACAGAGGAGCAAGCCTTTCGGAGGACAGAGTAATAGAGCCCATCTGCGTGACCTCCTGACGTCAAGGCCCAGGTCCTCGGGGACAGTCCCTTCGGGGCTCGGCAGTGGATGAATGACGTCACTCTTCCTTCCAGCATCGCCGTGCTTGGGACGAAACTCCTGGAAGAGAGTCCACGTGGCACCGCGTGGGGATCGTGTGGTTCCTCCTTATTACCCGATGTCAAGGACTCCGTCAGCCTGGCCCAAACTGCGTGCAACGCGGGGAGACGCTGGACGCCTGTCAGGGGAAGGGCTTGCTGCCCGCAGGGCACCCTCACTCCACCAGCACTGGCTCCGCCGAGGGACATGTCCTGATTCCAGAATAGAGCTGTTACTGGTTTCCCTGATCTGAGCTTACCCGCGCAGGGGTCTCATACCGAGCGGACCCGAGGATTGTCGAGTGATCAGTCTGAAAGCAGGGAGACTACACATTTTCTATCACCAAGAAAGGGGCCTGTTGAGCAATTCCCTGGAGCTGCCACCCCACATCGCCCCAATCTGGGCGGCTTCAAACAACAGGAATCTATTCTTTCCCAGTTCTGGAGGCCGGAAGTCTGAGCCCAAAGTGTTGACAGGACCCTCTCCCTCCCAAGCCTCTAAAGGAGAATCCTTCCACGCCTCTTGCGGCCCCTGAGGGCGGCCACCAATTCCCGGGATTCCCGGGCTGGCCCCTGTCTCCTCCACTCTCTGCCTCTGTGCCATTCTTTGTCTTCTTTCCTGTGTGTCTTCTCACAGGGTGTTTCCCTCTCTGTGGTTCCTTTTCTTTAAAGACATCAGTAATTGGATTGAGGTCCCGCTTCTGATCCAGAGTGACTTCACGTTCTGCCTGGTTGTGTCCCCTTAGACGCATAGGTTGAAATCCTCACCCAGATGTGATGGTATGGGGGAGGGGGGCTCTGGGAGGTGATTTGGTGAAGAAGATGGAGCCCCAGGGATGGGATTAGCATGCCCTTATAGAAAGAGACCCCAGAGAGCTCCTTCGCCCCTCCTACCTTGTGAGGACACAGGAAAGGGCTCTCACCTGGCCGTGCTGGCACCCTCACTTCCGGCCTCCAGGGCCAAGAAGGAAACTTCCATTGTTTAGAGAAGCTACCCAGTCTGTGGAATTTTCGTTATGATGGCCCCAACAGACGGAGACAAAAAACCAGCCTGACCTCGTCTTAACTTCCATTTTAATTACATCTTCACAGTTCCTATTTCTAAATAAGGTCACATTCACAGATTTCAGATTCGCATGCATTTTGAGGAAGGAATACTATTCAAGCTGGGACAGAGGATGAAGTAGGTACTTCCCGTGCTTGATGAAGTCAACTTTATTTATTTACTTATATTCATTTATATTTATTTATATTTGTTTTTAAAAAAATTTAATGTTTATTTTTGAGAGAGAGAGAGAGCATGAGCAGGGGAGGGGCAGAGAGAGAGGGAGACACAGAATCTGAAGGAGGCTCCAGGCTCTGAGCTGTCAGTCAGCAGAGTCCCACGCGGGGCTCGAACCCACGAACCGCGAGATCATGACCTGAGCCGAAGTCAAGAGCCGGAAGCTGGACCAACTGAGCCACCGAGGGGCCCTTGATGAAGTCACCTTTAGATACGAAAACAAATGGTTTTTAACCTGGAATTCATTGAGAGGGAAGCTTCCCTTAGTGAAATTTGATAGAGACTTTTGTTTTCTGACTAAACCCTTTTTAAAAGTGCTTGGATTCTGTAACTGGGAAAAAGAGGTGTTATACATTTCTGGGCCTAGTTTGTGAAAACTTAGTATTTAGGGAGTCTCACATGAAGTCAGTTGCAGTTGTTCTGCTGTGAGAGAAGATAATTTTCCTTTTCTTCTGTGGATGAGCTCCTGGTTTGGAGCAGGGGCATTCCTAGACCTTAATGTTTCCGTTTATCTCAGCGTGTCGTCCCCTTGGCTTTCGGCCTACTTACGTCTCTGTTCTACCCCTCTCACCTTTCTCTCCCCAAATTTAGAACTGACAATCCCTTGAGTTACGTGGAGGGAAGAAAACAACGGGTCCAGTCTCTCAGGGAGATTCAGAAAGAGAACAGAAACTCAGGGACATGAAGTGCTTTGTCCCTCTTGGCTTGTACGCACACTCTGAACTAAGTCCCAGGGATGTGGTTTCCATGGTGACCCAATGGCATGGCCACAGAGACTTTGCTGGGTGTCAACTCAGCTGTTTCCCCCTAATCTCCTATAACACAGCAGTCATATAGAGAAATGCAACCGGGCTTGACTTCAACATGGCTTTTAATTTTTCCTGACGCAGGTCTGGCTGGCGGCATCGGGGGTGGGGTGTTGAGCAGCGAGGCTGGAATGGTGGACAAGGGCCAGCTGACCAGGGTCACCGAGAGCCGTGCTAAAAGTAGACCTCATCCGGGAAGCCTCTCTTTCTCAAAGTCTGCTGTCAGACCACCTACACAATATTCCCTTGCGGGTACGTGTTAAAAATGTAGATTCCTGAGCCCCACCCAGACCTTTTAAACCCAAGTCCCGGGAGTGGCTCAGAAGTTTGCATTTTTTGCAAGCACCCCGGGGGGATTCTCGGGCACACTGACGTGTGAGAGCTACTGCTGTAGGCCACTGGGAGCCTGGCCGGCAGGAAGCAGACGTGGGGTTCAGCACGGGTACCTCGCCACCGTAGGAAGCGGCCGCAGCGAGGTGGCTGTTTCAGAATCCGGCCCTTTATGAAACACCTGCATCCTATGCCTCCTGTGCTGTGCGCCAGTTGAGATGCTTTAGAAACGGGAACTCCTTTAATTCTCTCAACAGCCTCAGGAACGAGCTCTGTTATTACCTCCACGTTCTGGAGGAGAAAACCGAGGCACAGACACTTGCCCAAGATCAGACAGTGGTGTGAGCACATGTCCTCTACTGTGCTCTGCTGAGATGGAAGGGGGTGGCCGCCTACCAGGATGAGGGCCTCGAGGAAGGAGAACTCAAGGACGCCCACCAGGATGATGGGAACATCACCCTGAACCTGAACGTGCCGATGTGCTGGCTTCTAGGTATTTCTGCTGCTACCACCTCCCCTATTAGCTGTGAGGTCCTTAAAGGCGGGAACCCTGAAATCACTCACCGCTTCCAAAAGGTAGCCCGTGTCAGACTGCATAGGTACCAGACGCCAAACGAGGAAGCCAAGAGCTTAGAATCCCCTCTGTCAGTAACTTGCTGGGTGGTGAGTTAGTGAACATCAGTTTCTACATCAGAGAAGTGAAAGCGTGCATACGTGATGCTTCCTCCTGTAGAACAAGCAAGGCTCGTTGGTTGCCCAACTGCAGAGGGTGCCAGTCACTTGGTGCTAGTGAGATAATGGAACAATGGCGCCCTGGGTCGTACAAGATGGGTAGGGAAGAGGCAGACGATCAGAGTATTTCTGGGGATGCGATGCGTTAAGGCAGTAATGTGTTCAGATCATGTTGGGGATAGCCAAGTAGGAGCTGCAACTATTATTATTAACTATTATTATTATTATCATCATGGTCTCTAAATTTCTTCGAGCTTGAACACTGGGTGTCTGAAAACACTCGAATGATTCCCGCCCCCACGTCCAACCCAAGAAATGAAGAAGGTAGTTTTGAACTTGAAGAACAAAAATCGTCTATAGGCAGACAATTTTCTCTCTTAACTGGTTTGTTCCTCCCACCGAGTTACCTCTGTTGAATTCATTGCGATCCCTTGTTGGCAACTTCTTCCCTGGAAATTTCCACCTCCAGGCAGAGGCTGACAAGACCAGCACCTTCACCTTCTCCACCTGGCTCTGGCTCTGTAGCTGACCGAAGTCATCTGCGGACAAGACATTTTTCTAGAGGGGACTGCTTTGCCTGATGGGAAGCACAACCTGGGATGTCTGTACATTGTTACAAGAAGCCTGGAGAAACAGAGATGGGTGTTCTCAAACTACTTCTATGGATACTCTTAGAAAGAAATCTAGACTAAAGGAATGCTTTCTGCTCTTTCTATGCAATATTCATCAGGTGAAGACCCTTTCCTCAGGATGTTTCCTGAGGAAGTGTGTGAGATCACACTTAGAAATGGTGTCTTCTGAGGCATTTCAAGAAATTCAGTCTTTTTTATTCATTCATTCATTCATTCATTCAACTAACTTTTATTTGGTGTTTAGGGACCCTGCATTCCCGGCATAGATTACCTATCAACTACCCTGTGTACTATTTATGTACAGGATTTTTAAATCCTCCCCAAGCCACTAACTTTGCCAACTCCGTGAGCCTCAGTTTTCTATTCTTCTCACAGGGACATTGTTGGCGTCGAATAACTTCATATGCATTACGGATGTCGTATGTAGATGGGAGGTGCCAATATTAGGGATATGAGGAGAGTGTTAGGGCAAGCCTTACCTGTGTAGGCAACAATAGAATTATTTCTGAGTAAGAAATGCACTTAGGTGGGGGCACTTGAGGGGCTCAGTTGGTTGAGCATCTGACTTTTGACTTTGGCTCAGGTCATGATCCCACGGTGGTGGGATCGAGCCCTGTGCCGGGCTCAGTGCTGAGCGTGGAGCTTGCATAAGATTCTCTCTCCCTCTGCCCACATCCCTCCTCCCCCACCGCTAGTGCACGAGCTCTTTCTCTAAAATAAAAATAAAAAAGAACACACTTAGGTAACTTCTCTCCGGAGGGCGAACAGGAGAGAGCCTGCTGTTATAGTGGAAAAACCAGGCTTCGGGCCCCTCGCTTTCTCTCGGGGCATGAATTAAGCCTTTAAATCCCTTTAGGGAGTAGGGGATGCCTCGCCTGCCACACACTTTTCCAAAGTCAGTAATCCCCCAAGTCTACTTGACTTCCAGAGTTTTTCACCAACCATTCACTGATCGCTGTTTTCCTGTTCAATGCATCTTCATAATGCACCTGCCAGTGTGCAGGAAATACCCTCCTTCCCATCTCCATGGCAATGGACTCCTGGAAAAGGCAGCCTGAACGGAAAGAGAGGCAAGGGCAGGTAACAAAATACTTCTTTTTATTAATTTTTTTTTTTTTTTATTTCTAGGAGAGAGAGAGAGACAGCATGAGCAGGGTAGGGTCAGAGAGAGAGGGAGTCACAGACTGAAACAGGCTCCAGGCTCTGAGCTGGCAGTCAGCACAGAGCCCAACGCGGGGCTCAAACCCACGAACCGCGAGATCATGACCTGAGCGAAAGTCGGACTCTTAACCGACTAAGCCACCCAGGCGCCCCCTCTTGGAAGCCTTTAAAACAGTAATGATTGCAAAGCAATTTAGTTTTCTGTGTTTTGGCTCACTGATAAGCAGTGTATGGGAGTCTTTCATGATTTAATCTTCAAAATCCACNTCACAGACTGAAACAGGCTCCAGGCTCTGAGCTGGCAGTCAGCACAGAGCCCGACGCGGGGCTCGAACCCACGAACCGCGAGATCATGACCTAAGTGAAAGTCGGACGCTTAACCGACTAAGCCACCCAGGCGCCCCATTATTAGGCCTATTTGATTCCTCCTAGGCAGGGCTTGGATGATTTGACCAAAATCTTAACCAGGTAGTGGAGAAGAGGAGGCTGAGTTGAGTGCTGTGTCTTCGTTGTGTTTACCAAGTCAGAGCTGAATGGTATGAGGAAGGTCAAGGTCCCTCTCTGGCTGCTCTGCTCCTGCCTGACTCATGTCCCTGGTAAGCCCATAAGCCTTTGAATTTGGAAAGGCACCATCTGATGGGGTTGCGTTCACAAGTATCCAGTCAGCTCTAGGAGTTCCAGAAAGCACTGACTGCTCTTGAGAACCTTAAGAAAATGTCTTTAATTTCAGGCCCCTCCTGTTCATTCATTAAATCCTTAGACTTCCTTTTGGAGCATAAGACAAGGCAGTTTCCTGGGCCACTGTGGACTTGACCACTTTTTATTTATTTTATTTTATTTTATTTTTTAAAATTTTTTTAACGTTTTATTTATTTCTGAAAGAGAGACACAGCGTGAGCAGGGGAGGGTCAGAGAGAGAGGGAGACACAGAATCTGAAACAGGCTCCAGGCTCTGAGCTAGCTGTCAGCACAGAGCCCGATGCAGGACTCGAACCCACGAACCATGAGATCATGACCTGAGCCGAAGTCGGCCGCCCAACCAACTGAGCCACCCGGTGCCCCACTTGACCACTCTTTAGATCTATGTTGGCTAGGGTGGCAGCCACATGTGGGTATCGAGCACTAAAAATGTGGCGAGCTCAGCATGGACATTTGCCATAAGGGTGAAATAGTCACCAGAGCCCCAAGGCCGAACACCAAAGGAGGAATGCCGATGATACCACGAGCAGGTTTTCAATATTGATTACATAGTGAAATAATAATATTTTCAATTAATTTAGTTATTAATTAAATATTTATTAATTAAAACCCAGAACATTTATCTCGTGACATTTATCTCGTTGAACTCCTTCAGATGAACTGGATGCTGCAACAGCCGCCCTCTTGGGTTTAGGTGTTGTTTCTTCACGAAATCTGTACCTGAATCTGCGGTACACAATTTTTAGGCATCTCATTTGACCGGTCCCAGTGATATTTCATCTCTTAGCATTGGCACTCCAGTTATACTTTCTCTTCTGCTTGGCAGGATAGCCACATTTGCCACAGGTCACCTTCTGCAGGTGACAGTTCTTAGAGCCATAGCGGTGGCATGACTGGCGTGTCTTACGGCTTTCTAAATGATGACGTCCCCTTCACTGTTGCGTTTCTGAGGCTGAGACCAAAGAGCTATTTTGAATATATTTAGATAAACTAATATTTTAAAATGAATTCCACATATGGGGTGCCTGGGTGGCTCAGTTAAATGTCTGACTTCCGCTCAGGTCATGATGTCGCGGTTCATGGGTTTGAGCCCCAGGTCGGGTGCTGTGCTAACATCTCAGAGCCTGGAGCCTGTTTCGGATTCTGTGTCTCCCTCTCTCTCTGTCTCTTCCCTGCTCACACTCTGTCTCTGTCTCCCTATCTCAAAAATAAATAAACATTTAAAAAAAATAAAATGAATTCTACTTCTTTTAATGTGGCTAGTGGGAAATTATAAATTGCCTGCGTGGCTCACATTGTATTTCTATTGGCGAGTGTTGGTCTTGGTTCTGAGGCTCCTACCTGAAGTGTCTTGGAGCCCAGATCAAGAGGTTTGGCAGAGACGCACGATGTAGGCCTGCTTTCACTGGGGGCTCTTCCACTTGCTCTCAGCTGAGGCCTCCCTCTGCCTGGATGCCATGATGAACTCAATCCCCCTTCTTATTTGACTTATTTTAAGAACTCTGAAATTTACTAATTATTTGGATTTTAGTATCCTAATGTGAAAAGTACTCTTTCTAACTGTTATGGGCTGAATTGTGTCCCTTCAAGATGTATACAAACCCAAGGGCCTCGGAATGTGACTGACTGTATATGAAGACCAGGCCTTTAAGGAGATGGTTAAGTTAACAGGAGGCTTTTAAGCTGGGTCTTAATCCAATCTGGCTGGTGTCCTTATCAGCTGAGGAAACCGGATGTAGAAAGAGGCACCAGGGATTTCCAGGCATAAAGGAAAAACTATGTGAGGAGTGAGGACACAGCAAGAAGACAGATGTCTGCGAGCCAAGGACAGAGGCCTCAGGAGAAACCAGACCTTCTGACGCCTTGATCTTGGACTTGTAGCCTCCAGAATGGTAAGAAAATTAATTCTGTTGTGTAAGCTGCCCAGTCTGTGGTATGCTTTCATGGCGGCCCTAGGAAATGTATACACTAACCTTTTTCTTGGTAGAGCTGGGGAAAGCTTAGTGACAAGAGAAGATGATTTCTCCAAGGCCAGAAAGCTACTTCCTGCGACAATCCGTTGGGGCCCCAAAGAAAGCTGGGAACACTTTTCCCTCATTGCTTCTGCCTGAGATCAGCGTCTGCTCTCCAGTCCCCAGGTCCGTATTGTGTGCTTGTCTGTCCCCTCTTCTATCAACAATCCTCTTTGTTCTCTGACAGATGATGAAGATTTAAGAAGCACCAGCGTCAGAGAATGGACGTTTTGAAGATATGAAGGAAGGGCTGACCTCAAAGTTTTATATCTAGGTCTATGGAAACACACAAACACTTTTTCTTCTAAAATTCCTTTGATACATTAATTTGAAGGAAAGATAAAGCCATATATATTGAAATATTCACAGGATTCTGAACACGTTTTTTGGTAGAAAGAATTTAGTGTTCTAGGAAATTTATTATCTGTTGGATAGTAGGGGCAACCAGAAGATTGGAAGGGAGGGTGCCAGGCCATATGACTTCTAGAGCTTTCTTCTAACTCTAAGATCAACAAATCTGCAACTTTCTGTCCTAGGGTTTCATCTGCTCTGGAAGGGAGCAATCTCAGGGATGGAAGGAGGGAGCATTCAGACCAGGTGCATCTTGGGGCTGGAGAATGTCAATGGAAGTTTCATCTTCACAGACGTTGCCTTCTAGAAAACAGAGTTAAGGTCAATCCCTTTGCCAATGAGTCAACAAACCGCTTTCTTAACCAGGTCAGTACAATAGCATAAAGGGCCTTAAGTCACATCAAGTCTCCTTAGAGAGAATTTCTGAACTTGTAGAACATGAGTCTATAAATTGGCTTGGACACAGATTTCACTGAAGGGAGAAAAAGTACAAAAGACTACAATAGACCCAAGGATTATTGTCGTGGCATTCTCTAGAACAGCTGTCTGGCAAATGTTACACCACGTCTGAGATTATTTTAGAAACTTTGTCTTGGAGAAGAATACGTAGGGAGAATACCAGACAGATTTGCCCCCCCCCTTTTTTTTTTAAATCA
This sequence comes from Hyaena hyaena, assembly GCF_003009895.1. Taxonomy (NCBI): domain Eukaryota; kingdom Metazoa; phylum Chordata; class Mammalia; order Carnivora; family Hyaenidae; genus Hyaena; species Hyaena hyaena. The sequence goes on along the minus strand of NW_024080677.1, from coordinate 1,057,420 downwards.
CAGAATAAGAATTTCAAGGACATTTGCACCTTCAATGAGATCATCCCGGTCATGGTATTATTTTTTGAAACTTAAATCATGTCCCACCTAGTAAATTTATAGCCAAGTGTAGTTACAGCAGTGAGGTGATCCCGATAGTTATTTAGGTCTTCCTCTTCCTTTTCCTTATTATCATGATAAATAGAATATTCTAAACATGTTTTATTTCAACCAGTATCAACTGAAGCCCATCTTAAATGAAATATGTATTTAGTGGTGAACTGATCAATGCTATCTACTTTCTTCAGGGCCACCTGACTGGCTCAGTAGGTAGAGTTTGGGACTCTTGACCTTGGGATTGTAAATTCGAGCCCCATATTGGGTGTAGAGATTACTTAAAAATAAAATCTTAAAAAAATGATATCTACTTTCTTCAGTTTCCTTTCAGTCCTTATTTTCTGCCCAAATGTCATATTTTCTGGGCTCAGTGAAACAGATTATGCGGGGGGGGGGGGGGGTTGGGGAAGGAGGGAGAGAGAACAAATAAGAGGTGCGTGCAGTGGAATGAAAAGACAGTGAAGAGAGCATAATAAAACTCAGTGTAGGTAGGCTTTGGCGGGGGGGGGGGGGGGTGTGCAGTGGAATGAAAAGACAGTGAAGAGAGCATAATAAAACTCAGTGTAGGTAGGCTTTGGTGGGGGGGGGGTGGGGTGGTGGTCTATGCCTGTCGGGGAGACTGAGAGAACGGCCTGCTTGAACTCTTGCCGTATTCTTGCTCCCATCGGAATTCCAGGTGAAGGAGCCATTTGTCCACATGTATCATTTTTGTCAAGGTGGTGTCGGAACTCTGAACACTAGACTCACACCATTACCTGAAAATGCCACCTTAGCGGTTCCAATGATGCTGTCGGAGTGTGTGTGCGTATCTGTACTGGTTACTTTATACACTGATTATGGGGAGCTTTTGCAGCTCATCTGGAAATCTAACCATAATTTATAACATTTCCAAGCTCTAAATAATAATTAAAGAAAGGACTTTTGGATCACAGCAGGGCTGTGAGTTGGCGACAGCCTGTTCCACTTGGGGAGAGAAAGGAAGGTCCGTGTGGCCTACTGTGGAACTCCGTGCCAATATTCCAAACGTTCCCCAGGAGTATCATTTCTTCAAAACAAGGAGAGAAAAAATAGCTAGAGATCTGAGTGAGACCCAGCACACCGAGGGAAACTCTAGATGTTTGCAGACTTGAGTCACCTTTCCGCAAAGGAAATGGGTATGTGCTAACTACACGCTGCCACATATTCACAGCCTTCATTTTCTTCCTCTTCTGCCTTCTCCGGGTTATATTAAGCTTAATTATAGCTTCACTAGGTGTTGTAGATTTCCTAAAGTCTGCAAGAAAAATAGACTTTCCGATTGACCCAGACAATGCTGAGTGCATGAAGACAGTGAAGGAAGGAAGGAAGGAAGGGAAAGAGGAAGGGCGGGCAAGCCAACCATCTGCAGACAAGACGCCACACACACTGTATAATGTCTCTTTGGAAATTCATCACTTGGTAGTAATGGCAGTAGGACGCACGGGAGAATCCAACACAGGAAGGTGTACGGTTCTGTGTGGTGGGAAGTTGGTGTGGCCTTTGTTCCTCTTACACTGTGATGCCAGCACATTCATTTCTGGTGTCCCCACCCCACCCCCACTTTGAAGAAACTCAGCATTCGTGGTATAAAATTAGATTTTGTTTTCTTAAGAAAACATTTATTGAAACATTCCTTTTCGGTGGGAACCATGTGTCAATACCCTTTAGTGTTTTGTTTTTCAGGACTTTTTTTCATCGAATGGATCAGATTTAAAGGTAAAATGGAAGAGCCACTGCTCACTAAAGGTTGACTGTGAATGACATTCAGGCATCACCAGTTTAAGCTAGTGAAGCTATAGGACTCGGTTTCAGACATTCACCGAGTGCGTGTCTTCTTAGCGCGGCACCAGGCTGCCCCAGCTGACAGGTTACTGCCCTGTCCTTGAGGGAGGCAGCCTACTTCTTGGAAACAGTGACAAAAATAGGCTTAACATTCACTACTTTGACTTGGTTGTGTCGAAACTTCTTCTTTATAAAGTTTTTTTAACTTTTGAAGTAATTTCATACTTGCACAAAGAGGGCAAAAATGAAACAAACAACTTCTTTTGCGAGCCTGAATACTGTAATGTACAATTCTTACAGACAAGAAAAGTCTCCTACATAATTGGAATGCAATCATCAAAATAAGGAAATGAACACTGATGCCTTCCTATCATCCAGCTTCAGGTGCCGTTCGGGTTTTGATGGATCATGGTTCTTACAATAGAAACCCAGTTCAGGATCACCTGTTGTACTTCGTTGTCCTGTCTCTCACTTCTTTCACTCAGGGTGCTTCCTCAGTCTTTCCTTGACCTTTACAACTTTGATATTTTTGAATGTCACATTCTGATTATTTTGTGGAATGTCCCTCCATTTGCATTTGTCTGGTATTTCCTCCTGACTTTTCATTATAAAATTACTCTCTCTTGGGGCGCCTGGGTGGCTCGGTTGATTGAGCATCTGACTTTTGATTTCTATTCATATCATGATCCCAGGGTCTTGGGATCCAGCCCCATGTTGGGCTCCGCACTGGGTGTGGAACCTGCTTAAGATTCTTTCTCTTTCCCTCTGCCTCTGCCTCTGTCCCTCCCCTGCTCTATTTCTCTCTTAGAAAAAATTACTCTCTGTCATGAATAAGAATTTTATGCAGTGGTACTCTGAAACTATGCAAATTTCTCATTTCTCATTCAACCCCCCCCCCTAGTTTTAACATCTACTGGGTGTCTCTTGGATGAATTAATTATTGCTAAGATGGTTGCTAAATAGTGATTTTTAAAATCCCATCATTTCTCCCTCTATTAGTTGGTATTTTACTACAAGGAAAAACTTTCTTTCCTCTCTATTTTTTTTGCATTAACATGGACTTAGAGATTCCTATTTTCCTCAATAATTACAACGTATTACTACCACTATTTATTTTTGATAAAATGCCCCAGATTTGGCCAGTGGGAGTGCTTTCAATCTGACTTCGGTGTCTTGTTGACACATTCATCATTTGAGAGGCTGTGAATCTTTCAAAGAGAAACTCTGCTGGGCTCCACAGAAAGGGGGGGCTCTTCTTAGAGTCTGGGCACCTGGGCTGCACTCCTCTTGGTTTCTTTCATTCCTAGCTGGGGATCCTTGGGAGAGTGGCCCTTCTGCTTGAAAGCATAAAAGAGGGATAATCAATATCTGCATTATCTATAATACCGGCGTTGATTGAATTCAATCTGTGCCAAAGGAAGCACGAGTGCAATCTGATTAATCATGAAATTCAACATCCATCAACATTTCCTTGCATTTGAAAGCCATCTATGGTTAGATTTTCCTGATCTGAATGAGGATGGCTGAGACCATTGTAGAATGTCTAAAATCAAACAACTTAGGGGCACCTGGGTGGCTCAGTTGGTTAAGCGTCCAACTTCAGCTCAGGTCATGATCTCACAGCTCATGAGTTCAAGTCCCTTGTTGGGTTCTGTGCTGACAGCTCAGAGCCTGGAGCCTGCTTCAGATTCTGTCTCTCTCTCTCTCTCTCTCTCTGCCCCTCCCCCACCCCCTCTAGACTCTCTCTCTCTCTCTCAAAAAAACTTAACATTAAAAAAATTAACAAAATCAAAACAAAACCAGTTAGTTATAAATAGTCACTTTCAAAAGCAAAAATTCTAAAAGAATTATAGCTATATCCTATAATCCTTTAAAATCTCGTACATCTAAGACTTCTATCTGAAGATGTTGGACGTGATCTCTCTCCACCCTCAAGACTCTAAAATGCTATGCACCGTCCCCTGAGCTTTGATTCCAGGGGCTGTTTATTTTGAACATCAGTTTCTGCACAGCCCATAATCAGGGGTTCAACCTCGCTCCCCACTGGTGTTCCCTCTGGAGAGGAAGTGGACCAGTCGGGTTGAGTGAGCTGGCATTCTCCCCTTCAGACGTAATTGCGGCCCTGCCCTAGGGACTGGATAGAGAGAAAGAGAAGCTTTCTTCCCAGTCCTTTAGTACAACTGGCTTGTAATTCTTGCCCTTACGAATTACATTTGAGGGAGGGACTCATGAAGAAAAGATATTTGCCAAAGTGGGGCATTCGTGGCTGTAACAAATTACTACATACAGGCTGGCTTGAGACCACAGAAATTTATTTTCTTACAGTTCTGGAGGCTGGAAGTCTGAAGTCAAGACGTCAGCAGGGTCCCAGGCTCCCTCCAAGCTCTCAGGGAGGACCCTCCTTTGCTTCTTTCAGCTTCTGGTGACTCCCGGTATTCTTTGGTTTGCGGCTGCATCATTCAGTTTCTGCCTCTGGCTTCTCCTCGTCTTTTTTTTTTTTTTTTATTAATGTTTTTTATTTATTTCTAGGAGAGAGAGAGACAGCATGAGCAGGGGAGGGTCAGAGAGAGAGGGAGTCACAGACTGAAACAGGCTCCAGGCTCTGAGCTGGCAGTCAGCACAGAGCCCGACGCGGGGCTCGAACCCACGAACCGCGAGATCATGACCTAAGCGAAAGTCGGATGCTTAACCGACTTAAGCCACCCAGGCGCCCCTGGCTTCTCCTCGTCTTAATGAGGGCGCCTGTCATCGGTTGTAGAGCGCATGTGGGCAAAGCAGGGTGGCATTATCTAGAGATCCTTCTTTAATTGCATCTGCAAAGACCTTTTTCCAAATCAGGTCATATTCACAGGTTTGGGGAATTAGGATATGGATGTATCTTTTGGGGGGCCTAACATTCGACCCACTACAGGCGCCATGACTGATGGGCTCCTGGCTGGGCTGTGAATGCTTGGCTGCTGGTGGATAGGGAGGGTACCATTAGCAGCATCAGGGAGAGGGAAGGATGGAAGGAGCGTGCACGTGGCCCCTGCCGACGACATTGGTTAGTGCCGTCATCAGGGCCCTGCAGGCTAGTGAGGGCCATTCTGGGTACCCATCTCTCTTCCTTTCCAAAGGAGGATTCTGTATCAGGAAGTTGGGTTTGGCTCTGCCTCAGTCACAAACAGCCCCCAAATCTCAATAACTCGCGCACCAAATATTTTTTCTCGTGCTTCCTGAGACGTCTGACAGTCTCACTTGCAGGTCTGCTCCGGGTCACCTTGCCTCTGGGACCAGGCTGATGGAGTGGTAGATTTGGAACAGGGCCAGTCTTGTGGCCGAGGGAGAAGAGCATGTGGTAAGCCTCAAGGTGGCTCTTGAATCTTCTGCCTGGAAGTGACGGATCTCACTTCTGCTCGTTTCACCGGCCAGGGCAAACCCTATGACCAAAGCTGATGTCAGCAAGGAGGAGAAATATCATCTTTCCCCAGGGAGGGGAAGGGACTATTTATGAACCACAGTAAGGCAGGCCACGGGTGCCGTACGAGGAGCCCCTCTGTCTGTTCAGAAGCTGCAGAACTTTCCACACAGGGAAGATCGCTGCTCATCCAGGCTTTCTCCAAATCCTTGGCACCCTCTTCTCCAAGCACTGTGCTGTCGGCGTGTTCGGACCACACCCTACGCTCTATCCTGTGCTTCCCCGCCAGCCCTCCTCATTCTTCATCTCCTAGAAAAAAACAAAACAAAACATGTGGAGTTAAGAGTTTTATGCCCTTGTCTGCAAGGCTGCTATGGGAGCTTCGCTTCCTAAACATACCCCACGTGGAGTATTGAAAGCATGGCTATTTTCATAGCAGCCCCCGGAAGAATACTTCGCTCCTTCCTCGGTTTGCAGAGGCCCTAAGAAATGGTTAAGGACTTAGGCCCGAAGCCACAGATGGACTTAGTGGATCCCAGGAGCCTTCAACGGCTGAGGTTGAAGAGGCCTGAGGGAGGGGCAGGAGAGCTCGGATGAATCTGGGCTTCCACAGCTGGATTGCCAGCGCTCTGCAAGGTCCCGACATTGTATGTCAAATTGTGTGAGAGTAGGTGTCCAGTGTGTGTATATTTTCTGCCAGGAGCCACAGCTTACACCCTATTCTCAAAGAATATGCGACCCCAGAAAGATTAATAGCCACGGAACCTAATCTAATCCCTTCATTATATGGGTGATATGGAAACCGAGGTTTGGTTCCTTGGACCAAATGGACTATTAATCTATTTAATATATTAGCTGATAACTTCATCAAAAGCTTTCCCCCTAAACTTTGGTTTTGTTTCTGTGAGTTCGTTTCTCTATATTACACCATCTTCTGGGAGAAGGGAAGACACGTTGGAAAGTTGCATTGACTTTTAAAGCCACAAGGGGATCACTGGGGACATTCCTACCTCCAGCCTTCCCTTGGCCTCCGCGGGGACCCGTTAAGTCTCTAACAAGCACTTATAGTGCTGGCTTACCAGAAGGGCTTGCTTCGGGAATTTCACAAGACTGGGCCGCTGCTGTCTTGCACCGAAATTTACGTCCCATGAAGCGGAAAGGAGAATGACGCTGGCAGATGACAGAAACAGGATTGCATCAATACTACATGGCTACCAGGCAGAGAACCGATAGGTTTTAATACCACAGCTCCATTTATCCTTCTCTGTTTTCAGGCCACCGCTTGGAGGTGAATGGTATTTCCTTTTTGCAGATACGGAAACAGAGGGTCAATAATTCATTAAATATTAATTATGTAATATTTCCTAACAGGGTCCGTGGATGGGGCTTCCTGGGTCTGTGAACCCTGACATGAGCTGCAAAGGCAAGTATGTATCTGTATGTGCATGTGGGGCGGGGGGGAGAGGAGCATGTGAGTTTCATCAAATTCTACCCAGTTCTGTGGCTGTAAAAGGTTCAGAGCCGCTTCTGTTGTATAATGCTTGGCAGAATAGCCCAATCTTGGCACGGAACCCTATTTCTTGATTTCTCGCCTTCTTTGCCTGGGTTGCTCACCTCCACAAGCAGCAGGCAAAATCGAAAGCAAGAACCAGTGTGGAAGAGTCACCTTAGATAAGTTTCCATAACTCATCTCTGGCCTGGAAAGTTTAAAATCTTCCTCTCCTTATGAGAGTCCTGACGATGGTAGAGTCCCAGTAGGTGAAAGGGGAAAGAAACCCTAAAACATGTCAGGATTCACGGACGGGAAAGCCGAGGCCTAAAACACTGATCGCAGTCACGTAAGAAATCAGCGTTCGAGTTCCTATGCGTTCCTTTTTGAGAAATCAACTCCAATCTCAGCAGGGCGCCTCTTGCCAAAATTTCTTAACAAATGACAATTCAGGATGACTCATTTTTTTTTTTTTTGACATCATGCAAATGAGGGAACCAAGACTGAGTGGCTTTCTGTCCAGAGATGAGGAAATGAAGTCTGTCTGGGGCCACACGGTCCCCTGGGCATGTGGTGGTGTCAGAAATGGGTTCTGGAAGAAGTGGGCCTTTGTCCGTTTCTGTTTCGTGAGTGAGCTCCCGCTCTGGGCCGTGGCTGGAGGGGTGGTTTCGCACCCACACTCCGAGGGAGACTTAGGAGGACTCCCATTGAGGACTGCTCTCTCTAGAGCTGCCTTCAGAGGCCCCTGCTCCCCCCGCCCCAGCCTCCATTCCTTCTGAGGAAAGGATTAGATGTTCCGAGCCAACCAGTCTCTCACCTGAAGCAGAACCACAGTCCTTGGGCCCCTTACACCGAGGGTTCCAAGAGGGACCGAGCTAATGCTGTCATGGTGTGCAGATTTTATTTTTAAACGGCTTTTTGCCTCCCAGGCGGACTTCCTTCTGGCCCGAGGGACTCTGGACCTCTGTGACTTCTAGGAGGGGTGAAGTTCAGTGTCAGCCTCGCTGACGAGAGAGGTCAGTTGCAGAAGCTGGCCATGCCCTGGTTTCTTCCAAGGAGACAAAACAGTGCTTCTCAGAGGGGCCTGTAAGAAGGCACCTCAGAAATATAGTGATGTTGTTTCCTATAGAGTGGGAAAGCTGGAGGATCCTTTTATTTATTTATTTTAAAGTTTATTTATTTATTTTGAGGGGGAGAGAGAGAGAGTGCACACGTGCCCAAGAGGGGATGGGGCAGAGAGAGAGGGAGAGAGAAGCCCAACCAGGCTCTGGGCTATCAGCGCAGAGCCGGCTCCAACTGATGAACTGTGAGATCATGGCCTGAGCGGAAACCAAGATGTTTAACCGACTGAGCCACCCAGGCGCCCCTGGAGGGTCCTTTTAGTACTTTCCACTCAGTGGACAGAGGAGGAAGCTGAGGTCCACACGGGGTCAGTGGCTGCCGGAGAGAGCTGGACTGAGCTGGTGGGCTGGACCCTCTACCCATCAGTCTTTCTATATTCATTCATCACCCTGCAGGCTTCCTCAAGCTTCGGTCTCCATCCAGATTGTGCCACAGGTCACATTTGCGGGCCCTCAAGTCAAAATTTCAAGCACGGAAGCATACCGATGGCAAGATCTGCCAAATGGCATCTAAGGCGCTTGCTCTCTGGAACACACCGTAGTGTGAGGTGGGGCTCCTCGGGGCCTTTGCTGCCAGGGTACTGCACTCTCCTGCCTTAAATCCTCCGGGCGCAGGCCAAGCGCAGAGGCCAGGGCTCCTGCTATGACTTGGCCTCAGCAAGCTCACCATGCACACGTGTCCAACGTGAGTTTTGCGGGAACCGGTTCTTGTCACCTACCCGTGGAGACTGCAAGTCGCCCGCCCCTCCCTGCCCTGCACCAGCCCCTCTGGGTTGTGCTGGGGGCCAAAGGGGATTTGAGATAAAGGGGACACAGGTACAGGCCCCGCCCAGGCCCAGGGCGCGGAACCCGAGGCGGGAGGGTAACTCGGGGCCGGCACACTCCCCTCCCCGGGGATGGGGAGGGTGGCCCGGCAGCCAGAAGGAAAACTCCTGGGCTTTTTATTGAAGCCATAAAACAAAAGGTGAGGGGGTTTCCGGGCAGGGAAGGAATGCCTGGTTATTTACGGCCGCCGCTCTGCAGAGGAGGAGACCTCGGAACTCCCTCCAAGCGCGCGCGTGACTCACCTCCCCCGGGAGCTGCAGGGCCGCGGCGGGGCGGGCGTGCGCCGCAGCCCCGGCCCGGCACACTCCGGCCGCCCGCGCGTTTACGGCGCTTTATCGGCGGCTGTGCGCGGCGAGAACGTTCACGAAAGGAGGCGGCGTCTGCGGCGGGCTGGGCCGGCCCGCGCTCCTTTCCCACACTGATTAGGATCAGCCAGGGCTTTGGGAGCTGCAGTTAAGGATCTCGGGGGCCGGGAGCCGCGTCTCCCCCTTCCTGCCCCGCCCGCCTGCCCGCCTGCCCGCCGGCGGCCGGGCCGCGTGGGAGCGGAGGTCAGGGCCGCGGCCGGGCGGGGGTGGGGCGGGGCGGGGCGCGCGGGGGGGGAGGGGGAGGGGCCGCCCGCCCGCGGGGGAGGGAGGGCCCGGCGCGCGGAGCCCGGAGGGCAAGGGCAGGATCCTTCCCTCCCAGAGGCTTGGTGCCTGGTCGAGAGATGGAAGGGGGTGACGGGAGTACTTCTCCTCCCAAAGCCGGTACATCCTCAACCCTACACTGACTGTTCCAGGTCCTTTCCCCATCATTTCATGTGTTTTGTCTTTGTTTTGGTTTTTTGATTTTTTTTTTTTATTGTTTTGGGTTGTTTTTTTTTTTTTTT
>NW_024080677.1:953703-1047587 GCF_003009895.1 Hyaena hyaena | reverse complement strand
CCCCTCCCCCCCACATCCATCAGCCCTCAGTTTGTTCTCAGCATTTAAGAGTCTCTCATGGTTTGCCTCTCTCCCTCTCCTCCACCATTTCCGCCCTTCTTCTCCCCCATGGTCCTCCGTTAAGTTCCTCCTAATCCTCCTATACGTGCAAACATATGGTATTTGTCCTTCTCTGCCTGACTTATTTCGCTCAGCATAACACCCTCAAGGTCCATCCATGTTGCTACACGTGGCCAGATTTCATTCTTTCTCATTGCCATGTAGTATGAGAGATTTTTAGATGAACAGCCGTGACCCTGGGCCCCAAGTCCTGGAGTTCCCGAGGACAGTCCAGTGATGAGTCGCTGCACCTGGGGTTCTAAGCAGCCCAGAGCAGACACCAAGGCAGGCGCTGTTCTGATGCTCTGGGAGCGCTAACTTATGCCATGCTCCCAGTGATGTTAGGAGGGAGGTGCCATTATTACGCCATTTGGCAGCAGGTGAAGCTGAGGCCCAGAGAGGGTAGGCGACTTGCTGACTTGCTTAAGATGACTCAGGAAGTCCGTGGCTGAGCCAGGATTTGAACCCTGGCAGCATGGCACCACTACAGCTGGTGCACAACCTATAAATTTCCCTGACTTTCTAGAACGACAGCAAGCCTCAGGAGTGCAGCAGCCAGGACAAGTCACCCTGCCTGGGAGAACCCAGGTGGGCTTCCTGGGGGCAGGGATGTTGTTAGGGATGGAACTTGAAGCCGAAGTATTCTCCAGACAGACATGAGCTTGAGGAAGGTAGTTTTCCACAGAAAGGCTCCTAGGATGCAGCTCCTTTCACCTTCCGTTTCGTGTTCTCCCCAAGGAAGTGCAGAGCCTTTATACTGTGTGAAATGGGATCATCAAGACCACAGCCTTGATCCAGTGGCCTCTGTCTGCAGCTAACCGAAATCCCACCAGCTCTAGCGCTCAAGTCACCGAAAGCAATCTTTCCCTTCTCTCTTCTGTCACCCTTGCCTCTGTGCAGGAAAGCTCTCGGCTCCGGGCTCCATCCGTCTTTATTACTAGACTGTGAACTTCTGGAGGGCACTGGCCTGTTCCTTCCCCTCTTTACTCACTTCTGCCTTAGGCCTGGTTTAATATCACGCACATAAGAGGTTCGTAGTAACTGCATTTGGTCAAGAAATGAGGGGATTGGGAAAACCTCTGATCTCACAGTTAGATGCCCTATTTACCCCTTGATAGATTTCATGATCAAGCAAACTAAAAATGGAGACAACGGGTGTCCCCACCAAAGAAGGTCTGGACCACCTTCTGCCAAGAGGATACAAAAGCAGAGTCTGTCACCTAAGCCCGAAGTCCCTTAAAATCCCTCCCGACTGTGAGCAGGATTAGTCCCGGGGCCTGGGCATAGTGGGAAGTCTTGTCACCCCAGCTATGAGGAAAGGATTGTAAGAGCCGAGAGCCAGGCAGATCATTGCATAATCCTTCCTGATTTCAGTGCGGCTTTCCATGGGGCCAGTGACACAGTGTGGACATTTGACTCCAAAGGGTATGGTGTCAACAGTGGACACCTGTCAGCATCACTGCTCAGAGGGTCAGGACTGTGTCTGGTTCTTTGTTCTATTTCTGTTTGTTTAGCACATGATTTAAATATTGAATTGATTCCCAAGGGTCCAGCTAGACTCCTTAGCTCATCATCACTCAGCCCAGAGGCAGCTAGCATTCAATTTCTTTTCCCAGAGATGTCATGTATTACACAATATTTCTGTATTACCTTTGAGGAACCAGTAAGGCTGTTGTAAGCACACTCAGTGCCTTTGCAGGTGATGGTGATGGTGTTAGGGGTGTGGGTGACCTGGAAAAGAGGTTTAGGGTTCACTGACCTTGAGAACCCGAGAGCTCATCTTGCACACTATGGTGATGCATGGTAATAATGATGTAGCAATAAAATCTGGATACCTCAAATACTACTTGGAACGAAGCAGGTCTGGTCCAAGGGTGGGGAGAAAGGATCCAAGGAGATGTGACTGGCTGCAGGAACCGTTAGGCCGTTTTAGCAAGTACCGCTGTGTTGCCGGGGGGATCATAAGTATGCCCAACGGAGATCAACTAACTCTTTATTGGGTAGACACTCCTTAAAGTATGTATGTATGTATTGATTGATTGGTTATTTTTTAAAGATTAAGTATCAGAATGATTTCTTTCTTTTTTTTAAAATGTTTTATTTATTTATTTATTTTTTTTTTTGAGAGAGAGATAGAGACAGCGTGAATAGGGGAGGGTCAGAGAGAGAGGGAGACACAGAATTAGAAGCAGGCTCCAGGCTATGAGCTGTCAGCACAGAGCCCGACGCGGGGCTCGAACCCACGAACTGTGAGATCATGACCTGAGCCGTAGTTGGATGCTTAACCAACGGAGCCACCCGGGCACCCCCAGAATGATATCTTTAAAAAAAATTTTTTTTTAAAATATGTATTTATTTTTGAGACAGAGACAGAGCTTGAGCAGGGGGTGGAGGAGGGGCAGAGAGAGAGGGAGACACAGAATAGAAAGCAGGCTTCAGGCTCTGAGCTGTCAGCACAGAGCCCTACGCGGGGGTCAAACCCACAGACCGTGAGATCATGACCTGAGCTGAAGTCAGATGCTTAACGGACTGAGCCACCCAGAGGCCCCTCCTTAAAGTATTTGTAAATGTCCTGTCATTTGCTGGTTACTCTGCTGTATACTGGTCGGAGGGAGAGTCACAGAGATGAATAAAGTAACTTGGAGCTGAGGAAGGAGGACCAAAATGCACTCCTATACTGTTCAAATTATATGAATTATAGAAAGGGTGCCCACAGCAGACTGGTTGGCCAAACTGTCATCACTTAATCTAAAAAAGAAAAGGACAAAAGGCGACTTAATTATTTAAGTACATGGTAAAGTAAGCTGGGTGCCCCTGGGGTCTCACTGTCTGAGGACAAGTGTCTTCTTGGTGGCACTGTACCCTATGGCTGCCCGTGACAAAGCGTTTCCAGCCCCTGCACCCATCTGAGTTGCCGCTGGGGCCCGTTCCTGCTGGCCACTCAAGTTACCCTTGGGCAGCCCCAGGCGTCTGGAGCCGAAGCTCTGGGGAATGAGGAAGAAGGTTCTCTGCCTGTCTCCCTCCCCTCTGTGCGAAGTTCCCTAGCGCAGCCCCAAAGCTCCACTACCTGCTCTCTGATTTCTCGCAAAACTCTGACACGGTGGCCTTCTCGGTTTTTCTTTATGGCCCTGCTGCCCTTGAGAAGATGCAGACAGGAGTCCAATGCCTGTTTGGCCAAGGGGTACTCAGAAATATTTGCTCTTCCCCCCCAGTGGACAGGACTCTGTTCCCGGGTTAACCCCCATCTCTCAGGTCACCACAGAACAAGGTCCCAGGCGGCCCCTGGGCCTCTCCCACAGCAGGGTCGGACAAGCCCAGACGCATCAGGACTCCAGCTCACGTTCAAACTGGGACCTCGGTTTCCCCTCACAGTAACTGCGATTCTGATCAACTGTTCAGTAAGGGAGGCCAAACTAGAGGCCATGGGTGTAAATGAGAGCAGGGAAATTTTTAGTGAGTGAAATGAAGGATTCCTTATATTGGGATGATAACAAGCAATGTTATTTGGATCTCCCTAAGGAAGAGTCTCGAATCTTTCTTGAATAGTTCAGAAGGCATCCTACTTCTTTCTGAGCTGATTCCTTGGTATTCCTTGATGAACGGAGATGTCCTACCTTGCAAATCAAATGACAGTGGCGTTTTCCATAATTCAGGTAATGCCATTTTTCCATGTAAATTTTTTTCCATACATTTTTCTTAACTCTTAAACCTTCAGCACCTGCAAGCGACCTAACTAATGAACAAGCAGTAAACATATGAATGGGAAAGCTTGAAAACCACCGATCTTGCTGAGTTTGTTGCTTTTTTATTTTTTTAAAGAACATGTGTGCTTGTGGTTTTATACTGCCTGCCCATAATGTAGCCATATTTTCTGCTATTAAAATTGTTCCTCGTTCACGGATGGAATGAAACAGGCCATTATTCCAGGGTGTTCCCGGAACAGCCTCGTGTTTCAGGAAGCACACCACCCCTCTGCGTTCTCTACCACCTGAGTACACTTGAGTGTGGCTCTTGTAGACTCTCGAGTATTCGTTTCCTTCCCTCCTTCTCCACTCCCTCTGCCGGGTCCTCACGGCCCAGACTGACTCCTAACCTCCGCCAGGCTAAAGATAACCTCTCCATCTGGGATATCACCCACCCGCTAAATTTATCCTCAGGGGTGAATTGCGGCTACCCTGATTGGCATCTCCAGGCACTGGAGGGCCTTGGGGAGCCGGGCGGGGCCCAGAGGGAGAGACGGAGAGGGGTAGGAATGAAAGAAGCAGAGAGAAGCTGCCAGGAAGCTGGCCAAGCTGGCTGCAGAAAAAGCGTGACCCGCCGTGGCAGCAGCATAAGCTGAGATGGTCCGAAGGGCTTGACTTCCCAGCCAAGAGTCCTTGTCTGTCAGTTATCATGTTACAGGAACACAACCCCAGAGGGAAAAGCCCAGTGCTAATCGGGGCTCGAGAAGTCAGTGGACTTGATGTACAGAATGGGGTGTTTAATTTTATGATGTGGCTACGGGTTCCAAGAGAGACTAATAAAAGAAGTCCATAAAATGTGGCTTGAAGCAGGGCTGCAGCCTGTCGCAGAGGGTCACCCCGCTCAGAAGCGGTTGTAGAGCAGGGCCGATGTCTAGCTGGTGTGCGTCGGTAGGGCCGTTGCGGTTCGTAGACAATTCAGAGCTTCCTGTGCCCATTATTACATAGCTGCTGCTCTCAGCCTCCTAAATGCCTCCCTGCTGCACCGGCTGCCCAGCCCCCACCCAGGACCTCCCCAGGACCCAGCAACCGAATTCGGGCTGCTTGCGGGTACCATTGTGTGTCTCCAGTGCCGCGTCATTTTGGAGTGGCCGGTGCCCATGCGGTATCAGTTGGTGCCTATTGAAGACGTCACCCGTTTTACAGCATGCCTTCCTGGGGGTGGGACCTGGAAGATACCTGTGGAACAGACCAGGGACAGTTCCATCAGACTCCCCTTCTCAGATCTCAGACCAGTCCAGGGTGCCCAAAGGAGGCTTTCTTAACAGGTGACTCTCACTTCCCTGGTTGCTTCAAGGACATATCCAAGTGTTCTCTTGGATCATATTTGAAAAAGGAGAGCGTTAATAAGCAGAGGGATGACTTCAGGGTAGAAGAATATTTTGGGAAGAATGAGACAAATGTGCATAATTATTTCCCAAGCAGGAATTGCATTTGCCATAGAGTTAAAAAATTTTTTTTAAATGTTTATGTATCTTTGAGAGACAGAGAGACAGAGTGCAAGCAAGGGATGGAGGGCAGAGAGACAGAGACAGAATCGGAAACAGGCTCCAGGCTCCGAGCTGCCAGCACAGAGGCCGACGTGGGGCTTGAACCCACAAACTGTGAGATCATGACTCAAGCTGAAGTTGGACACCCAGCCGACTGATCCACGCAGGCGCCCCGCTGAAGAGTTTGAATTAGAAGGAAACTGAGAGGGCATCTGGTCCCTTTACAGCCAGCATGGCCCCTTCTACATCACCCCCCACAGGAGGTAGTCAGTCCCTTCCAGGTCATGCCCCTTGCGAGGGAACTCAGCTCTTTGAAAGAAGTTCCTGTAGGAACTGAAATTTTCCTAACAAATGAAAAGTATGAACCCCCTTTGTTGAGCTGGAATCATTCCATACGTCTCAAATTTTTGTTCCTCACTCTGATGGGCTTTCAAGATCAAAGATAGCCCCAAAGCAAGTGATGCCATCTACTGACCTGTCCTATAGTAACAAATGAGCTGAGAGCTCATTCATTCATTCATTCATTCAACCTATGTTTCCTGAGTGGCCACTAAGTGCCAGACCATGTCCCTGGTGTTGGAGATTCAGCAGTAAACTGGAAATGATTCTGTTCTGAGAGACTGTCCAGTCCACTGGGGCCTCTACCAGACGTCTAGAGAGACCAGGGTCTCAATGCCCTGGGGGGCATTGAGCTTTGCCTCTGAATCTCATTCCATGTGGGTCTTTCCTAAGTGGGGCTGTCCTGAGCGACTCTGGGCAAGAAGCTTCTGTCCGTGGTTCTCCTTTGCCCTCACGGTTGCTAACGGCCTGGTGAGTCTGCTGAAAGTATCGAGTCCTCGAGATGGACTCTCATTGTGCAGACACAGAGATGGAGGCCAAGGGCTGTTCGCCACCCCACCCCCCCGCCCCGACTCTCAGAAACGTGCTTGTGAGCGTCAACCAGCATTTTATAACGTGCTTTGCTGAATGAAAAATTGAAGAGAGGAATTCTTGTGTCTCTCGTATACCGGAAATATTACACAATCTCGGATAAGGAGAAAAGAAGACAGTAGAAATTATTTATAAATACATCATCTACTGATAACAATTTGGTGTTGTACGTGCATGTTTTTTTCTTGGTGTTGTAGACCTGCGGGTGTGGGAGAATATGTACGCAGACATGTGCATTTTGTTCTCTACCCTTTTTGGTCCGGTTATTTTCCCAGTGATCACAACTTTAAAGTAAACCCAATTATTCAAAACATACTGAATTATCGCACATAACTTTGAAGGGCTTCCCCCAAAGAAACCAATGGAGGACAAAGAGTTTAATGGTCTTCTAAGCAAATTAAGCATCTGCCGGGGACAGCAGATCAAGTTCGTCCTTCATTTACGTTAAGAGGCTGGGGGTGGGATGGGGACCTTTACAACATGGTACGTTGGCTGCTCTTGACTTCCTACTCCAACTTGGTACTTCTCTTGATGAGGCAACCACTGGGAACGATGGCGGTGGGGGAGCCTGGGGGAGCGAGGGCGAACAGACCTGGGGGAGGGAGCTGCGGCAGGACAGCTTTGAGCTTTGAGCTTCCCTTTGAGTCAACAGATGGAGAGCACGGAGATGAGGCTCTAAGTGTGGTGGGTCCTGGGCGCCATCTGCATTCATGGGCGGCCTCTCTGGTCCCAGGCTGTTGAGGAGAAGCTGAACCTGGCAAGACAGCGGAGCTGAGATGCTTCTTTCCTCCCAGTGCCTTGATCAGAACTGACTCCCTATATGCAGCTACTCCCAGGATCGTGGCCACTTAAGGAAGCCCTAGAAGCTGGCCCTGAACTTCAAAGGACAGATAAAAGAAACCTGTGCATGTAAGGGGGCTCAGCAGGCAGAGAGAGGGGGAAGAAGAGCCCACCGAATAGCTCCTCAAGGAAATCACACTGATACCCTGCGCAAAAGTAACAAGGACATTCAAACACAGTGCCGAAAAAGGACTTCCTGGAACTAAAGCGTATTTTTAACTAAAATACTCACTGAATGAATGAAGGCAGAATATAGACTTAGAAGATCAAGTGCAGAAATATCACAAACAGGGCTGCCTGGGTTGCTCAGTCGATTGAACATCTGACTCTTGATTTTGGCTCAGGCCGTGATCTCAAATGGTTCGCGTGTTCGAGCCTCGCGTCAGGTTCTGTGCTGACAGGGCGAAGCCTGCTTGGGATTTTCTCTCTCCCTCTCGCTCTGCCCCTCCCCTGCTCTCTCTTTCAAAAATGAATAAATAAACATTAAAAATAATAATATATTAAAAATACTTTATAAAAAATATCCCAGACATAGAACAAGAATACAAAGAGATGGAAATCACACAGGCGCAATAAGAGATGAGGAGGCTAGCATCAGCAGACCTAAGGTATCAGCCACATGAGCTCCAGGAAGAGAAAAAGAAATAGCTGAAGGAGAGGGAATAGTTAGACAAAGGATTAGGCGATAACTGCCCTCGGTGGAAAAGACTGGGGTCTGAGGCTTACAAACAACTCTGGGAGTCACTGGCACCGAAAGGCACATGCCTAAGCCCGTCCGGATAAAATTCTTGAAAGACACGTGTAAAGAGAACCCCTTTCCCTCTTCAGTACAAAGAAGGAAACATCAGTTATAAAGGAACAAGAAAGAGATGGTTGTCACATTTCACACCTCTAATAATGGGGACTTGAAGATGTCTGAAAAATACTAGAGCCAGCCAAAATATGTCTTGCTGGGGGGGGGGGGGGGTGGGAACAAAACAAAACAAACAAAGAAACAAAAAAGCATTACCCAGGTACCCAGGCGTCTGTCTGAGAAAAATACTCTAGAAAGAACCTTCAGCCACACAGACAAGTCAAGATAGGAAAAGATGAAGGAGTTGGTGGGGAGCATTCGGGCCCCTTGAACACTCTCTCTTCGTGTCTGTCTGTCCCTCTCTGTCTGTCTCTCTGAGGTCTCCCAGCTGAACCCAAGGGGAACGCTGGCGTGGAGCCCCTCTGAGCCAGCGGATCTGCCCCCTACACCTGGCAGGAAGCAGCAGCGAGGGCGCCCCAGGGAAGGGAGCAGACCTGGGGTGTGGCCGTGGCCTTCAGCTCCAGGCAGCTGTCTGAGGGAGAGAGAAGTAGCTGGAAGCTGTCAGCAGCCCACACCCCTTCCGCTGGGAGGGAGGGGCACCGCATCCTCTGCTTCTGGGTGGTTCTGCCTGGCTGGGCTGGGAGAGGCTTACCAATCAGCTTCCGGGGGCACGGGGCTCTGATGTGTAGCTTCTGCCTACTTTTGTGATATAAATACTTAGTCATGGCTGATATCAACTGCCAATATGATACCGCTGCCCACAGAGCTGGGAGAAGGTGCAGACAGCTGCGTCCCAGGGGTGGGTGCCGGCTGGCTCCCATCCCCCACCGTGTGCCCCAAGGGCCTCAGAGGGCACGTGGGGCAGCGGACAGCAGGTGCCCTGGAAAAAACTGACCATCTTCCCTCCCTTGGACTCATTTTCTCCTTTTGGGGTCACCTTCCTAACCCTCCCGCCTTCAGTCCCGTGCCCCTATCTCTTCATTCACCCCAGTAGATTGGTATTATTTTGCAGGTAGTATTCCAGGAGGAATCTCAGATCCTCATTCTTTGTGAAATCCACGTGACCATCAAATCAGGAGGTGATTTCTCTGTGGGCAGTTCAGAGGCTCAAGGTGAGATGCTTGGAGGGGGTGGCGAACCTTTTCTGGAAGGGGCCGGGGCATGCTTTGCAGGGCTTGCGGGGTCTGTTGCAGCTAGGAATGCCCCGCAGGGCATGGATTGCTGACTCCTGCTATATATGATACCACTGTATCATAACCTCCGTGTAAGCCCTAATTATGGCTATTTCAAAGGGCCAGGGGAAAAAACCCCTTAACTCTAGGTGTTCGCACCAACCAGCTCAGAAGAGGCAGTTAGCCTTGGGGGAGATTTTGTGGTTCCCGCTGGCTTTGTGAAAGCAGCCTTACCAAGAATGCTTTTTTTTAACTTCTCTTTCTCCAGGGTTAAACAGAGCGAGGAACAGAGAACCTCTGGATTTTTTTTAACACCCCAAAACCCTCGAGACCCCAAAATCCAACTGTACTAACAAGCCCTTTTCTTTATTGGGATCCTGTTAATTCTGGATTTTGGAAAGACAGATCTGGGAAGGAGGCGGGCACTCAACACTTCATTATCTCTGAAAGAAAGGTATAGTAAATAGATTAACCAAGTAAACCAGATTAGGAAGGCAGAACCTTTCAATGGCTCGGAAGTTAAACTCTTATTCAGCATTCTATCAACTGAATTATTTGAATGTTGATATGAAACACACAAGTGTTCTGTGTGTGAACATGGATAATGTAGGACCTTTATTTTCTTGGGCAGCATTTGACGACTACCTCTAGCATGTTGGTGTGGATTCTAAGCTATAGTTTTCCAAAGATATTTGGGGCATATCTCTCTTCCATTGCCTTCAAGTTTTTCAACTTAAATGGGTATTTTTGACTTCTTGGATAGCTATATGAATTTTTGTGAATATGTGTGGTATAGATTCCTAAGTTTTGCTAACCCAGGTAAACCCCTTCCTAAATGAAATGCCTTGCTTCCTGCCCCTTCTTGCCTTATAACTCCACAGGGTTGGTGATAGGAGAGCCCAATTCTTTGTTATTTTTTTAAAAAATGTTTTTTCACTTTTGAGAGAGAGAGACAGAGAGACAGAGAGACAGAGTTCAAGCAGGGGAGGGGCAGACACAGAATCTGAAGCAGGCTCCAGGCTCTGAGCTGTCAGCACAGCTCACACCCACGAACCCATGAACTGGGAGATCATGACCTGAGCTGAAGTCTTTGGCTCAACCAACTGAGCCACCCAGGCGCCCCGAGAGGCTAATTCTATTTTGGCTTCCAGTTGTCTTCAAATGGTGTGTGTGTGTGTGTGTGTATGTGTGTGTGCGTGTGTGCGTGTGCTTATATTTTGGTGGTGGGAGAGTTATTGTCTAATAGAAAGTCCTTACTGTATCATTACTTTGTTCATTTTCCCTTGGTGACCATTTATTTTTGAGAGAGAGAGAGAGACAGTGCGAGTGGGGGAGGGCAAAGAGAGAGGGAGACAAAGAATCTGAAACAGGCTCCAGGCTCTGAGCTGTCAGCACAGAGCCCAACGCAGAGCTCAAACTCACCAACTGAGATCATGACCTGAGCCGAAGTCTGATGCTTAATTGACGGAGCCACTCAGGCACCCTCGATAGTCAGCACTTCCTGAGGAAGAGTATTTCTCCAGAAATGGAGCACAAGTGAAGATTGGTTCCTCAGGATCCACCATCAGCAGCACTCACATTCAACCATGACCACGGGATGGACGTGCAGGGACCAAACGACCAGCTTGGACAGCACCTGCCACTTGCTGGTGATCGAACAGCCCTGCACCCCGTGTGTTCCTTGCTGCTTCAGGAAAAGGATGAATATTTAGGCAGACTCTTACATAGCTTGAAGTGAGTATGTAGAAACTGCCAGGCCAGTACGGCCATGGTCATACCTCTGGGATGCCCAGGAGGAATGCCTATACGTGCCGTAGCCTCTCCCGTCCCCCACACTCCACACTCGCACAGTTAGCCCCTCGTTTAAGCTCCAGTGCAAGGACCAGGCCTTTACGGACCCTTCCCTGATAGTGTGCTCTTCTCTCATCTGGGCCACAGGATTCTCATCCATCAGATGCCAGCAGCATTTACGTCTGATTCTGTTCGTCTGTTACTGAAGTGAAGGTAAACCGTATATTGCGGACCTACTACAGGCTTATCTTATTTCATTGGGGTTTGGCTTTATGGAACTTCCCAGATACTGCATTTTTTTACGAACCGAAAGTTTGTAGCAACCCTACTCATGTGCCCAATACCATTTCCTCACCCTCTGTCTCCGTGTCACGTTTTGGTAATTCTCACAATATTTTAAGCTTTTTCATTATTATTACATTTGTTAGGGTGATCTGTGATCAGTGATTATAACTTGCTGAAGGCTCAGATAATGGGTAGGATTTTTTTAGCAATCAAGTGGGTTTTAATTAAGGCACGCCCATTAATTTTTATACGTAATGCTATTGCACACCTGGTAGATTGCAGTGTATACTGCATAAACATAACTTTTACATGCATTGGAAAATTGAAACACTCATTTAACTAGCTTTATTGTGGTATTCATGTGTTGTCATGGTCTGCAACTGAACCCAAGATATCTCTGAGGTATGCCTGTATGTGGAAGGCTTTGTGCTGATCATAATCCTATATTGCCTTGATTCATTTTTTCCCCCAGATTGTTCACCTCTTATGTATTGTATTCTTTTAAGGAATGGGATCATGAGTAACACGGGCATCCTCCCCACCAACCAGCGCATTGGGGTTGATACCTAAATGTCCATGCTTTAGTCAGCTTACCCTTGCTAGAGCTCTGGTATAACACGATGGGAAGCCGGACATAAAATTAAAGGCTTGGAAATACAATAAAACATAGATTTACTTACAATTCTGCCATCCAGAGATAACTGCTGTTAATATTTTAGTATATTTCATTTTAACCTACTTTGATCTGTCTGTACCTGATTTGGAACATTCTATGGATAAAGTTTTGCGCTCCACATTTCCCCATGCCATTAAACATTTTGAACATATAATTTAAATGACTATTATATTCTATCATATTGATAAACCATAATTTATTTATCAATGTCCTTAATAGAGAAGTAGGCTACAATTTTTCACTATTACAAATTTTATTGTCATGAGAATTTTTTACATCTATATCTACATAGTTACATATCTGCCTATTTCCCTTTAATGTACTTAATGGAATTTCAATTACAATCCAAAGGGTATGGAACTTTGGAAGTTGTTGAGTTGTATTACCAAATTTTTGTCAGAAGGGTTGATCTTCTTCTCTCTTTCCATCAGCAGAGAAGCATGCCTGATTTATCATTCCTACGCTACCATTAATTATCCTTTCCAATATTTACAAATTGATTATGGGAGATGAGTTTCAGTTAGTTTTGCCTTTACATGTGTCTTTGATCATCAGTGAACTTAATTTTATATATTTATTAGCAGCTTAATTTCTTCCCCGAGTGACCTTTGCTACCTTAGAAGAAAGACCCATCCCAGATGCAAAGGGCGGTTCCTTTAAATATGACCTCAGTTGTTTTGGGTTATTGAATCGTTTTTATGTTGTGTAAAGAATGCACAGGAGAATGAGAGTGGAGTTTTCCCCAGCACCTTGCTTTCTGTTAAGTGGATCTTTTGTGCTGAAACAGACTTGCAGACCCGCCAACCCGGACCAAGCTGCTGGCAGAAAGCTGCTCATGGCCTGGTGTTGATGCAGAGAGGATAAAAGACCCCTGAAGCACGCTGCGGGAGGTGAGACCACATGGAGAATGTTCTTTCTCTTCCTTCCTTCCCTCCTTATTTCTAGTTTTTTACTTTTTGTAAATCTAAGATATTGGGAATGGCTTGACTTGTTAGAGATACATAGTTTTCAGAAAGTCTCTGTTTTTTATATCTTCTCAAGGTAATATGGATTCCCGAAAGCACTGAGAGAATAAAGACTTTTTTGTGAGGTCCACTGATAAGATACACAAGGAGGCGTCATCCTAGAAACTTCGATCAATCTTTTAAAAAAACAGGCTTTAACAACTCCCTTGAGGTGGGTGTTAGCGTTACCTTGATTTTACAGATGAGGCCTGAAGAAGTCACGAATTTGCTCAAGGTCAAGAACCAGGAAAGCGGTGGCACCAAACTTGGACCCGGTTCTGCTGATGCCAAAGTGCACACTGCAGTCTACACCACTCGGCTACCCTGGTTGCTCACGGTTCTTAATTACGTGTGATCAGAAAGCTCTCACTACAGTCTTCCTGTGTGATCAGAGCACTAGCCGCAGATCTCTGAGGCAGACCTGGCAGGCGACAAGGCACAGTGGTGGGACATTGTGGCCAGAGAATTGGACCACTGGGCCAGGAGAGTCGGCAAGTTCATGGATGAAAGAGAATCCTTGATGGAAGCCAGAGTGACCATCTTCCTGGCAAGTTGGCGAAAGGGGAAGTTGGACCATAAGGTGTGGAAAGACAAGGAGAATAGTTAGTAAAAGAAGGTAAGGTGGTTCCTTTCCCTCCACAAAGACTTCAGGAGCTCCATGTGTGGGAGTCTGTTCCAGAGTAATCGTGAAAGACTCTGGAGTTTCCAGGGCTATAGAGGAACGATGGTGAGTCACAGGAAGATGGAAGTGAACCATGTGAGGCTGTACCAAAGTATAGGGTTAGAATGGGGGGCCGAGCTGCAGGCATGGTAAGGCTTAAACAGAAGGAAGGCACTCCAATGGATTGACGGGAATGGATGCACCTGCTTATAGATGGCAGCCTCTCTTACAAGGGAGGTAACGGTTTATTCCCATTAATTGAGTTCCCCATCATAACTGCAAACATGCTCTCAAAAACTGGGAGACGGATGCGCCTGGGTGGCTTAGTCGGTTAAGCGTCCGACTTTCGCTTAGGTCATGATCTCGCGGTTCATGGGTTCGAGCCCCGCGTTGGGCTCTGTGCTGACTGCCAGCTCAGAGCTGGGAGCCAATTTCAGAGTCTGTATCTCCCTCTCTCTCTGACCCTCCCCTGCTCATGCTGTCTCTCTCTCTCTCCTAGAAATAAATAAAAAATAAAAAATAAAAAATAAATGGGAGACAGAGAAGAGGAAGGAGTGCTCTCTGGTTTGGTGCAATAGATTCTCGAAGACAGTGGCTTTCATACATTTTTTGGATTAGGACACTCGGTGAGGAGTGCCTTTTCTATCACAAGCCAGTGACATATACAGAAGCAACATTTCATGGTACCGTATTCCCTGTACACAAGAGACGCTCGGGTATTTTCTGTTCTCTTTTATTTCAGTTAAGCAAAATGCTGACCCTTCGCACTAAATCGATTCCTCAATCCATGAAAGGGTCATGACTTATTGAGTGAAAAGCCCGTGTTGTGAGTTGCACAGAACAGCATGTCCACAGAAGCCATCACCGGGGCCCTCAGTAGCCACAGTCTGGGGCTTGGAAGTTGCACATAGAATTTTTTTTTCCAAAGAGAAGAGCTTCAAAGTAGAGGTTTGAATTCTGGTCAACCTCTGTCCTCACAGCCTGCAAGTAACTCCCACTGTGATGGATTTGGGATTGCCCAGAACACGAGTCTGGAAGGCCAGGATTAGAATCCCGTTCAGAGTGTGTGCAGAAGTTTCCTGAGTACCATTCAAGTTCAGTGGTGCTCAGCCCTACGTAGGGCGGCATCCTTTGTGAGCTTCCCAGGACCCCTTGGCCGCTCACACAAAGAGAACCCGGCTTTGCTTGTTTGGGCCTTTGCTCCTTCCTATTTGATTGAATTTGAAGAGGAACTCTTTGCCTCTGGCCGCCCATCCTGAATCATAATCAGGATGCTGCTGGCACAAAAAGCCTGCTCCCACCCTCGCCTGAAATAACTGAAGAGGGAAGTTGAGTTCCTCCCAGCTCCAACCTGAAAGAAAGAGCCTCATGACTTATGACGTGCTGGCAATACATCAAAAGTCGATCCAGTCACTTACAGTAAAATCAAGGGGGGCAGAACAATGCATAGAAAGTGAGGTGAAACCACCTCATTAAAGGAACAAATTGTTCAGTTGACACCGGCTTACATATTTGTCAGCCGGAGTCCGGGAGGGGGGCCTCAAAGGTGCTTCGGCTATGAAGTCACACCCTCAGCTTTTTTGATTCTGCAGCAAATGTGCGTTTCTTGAACTCCATCAAGGGATAGTGCTACTTGCCTATTGGTTTCCTGAGGCTGTTATAAGACATCCCCACAAACCAGGTGGCTTTAAACAACAGGACTATATTCCCTCTGGCTCTGGAGGCAGGAAGTCCGAGAGCAAGGTGTTGGGAGGGCCTCACTCCCTCTGAAGGTTCTAGAGGAGACTCTTACTTGTCTCCTCCAGCCTCTGGTGGCTCCAGGTGTTCCTTGGCTTCTGGGCGCATCCCTGTACTCTGTACCTCCAGCTTCGTGTGGACTCCCTCCTTCCCGGGCCTCCTTCCTACGTGTCTCTTGACATTGGATTTAGGGTCCACCTGCATTTTGGAGGCTAATCTCATCTGGAGGTCCTTAATTTAATTACACTGGTGACGGCCCTTTCCCCAGATAAGATCACATTCATAAGTACTGGGGTTAGGGCTTGGGCATACCTTTTGGGGATCACCATTTGGCCTGCTGTGGGGTTCAAAGCTGGAAAGACAGGGTTCTTGTTCTCAAGGAGCTCTGTCTAGCTGGGGGAGGCGGGTAATGGAAGGACAATGTCAAAAGAACAAGTGTGGACGGAGCTGGGTTACGGGTGCTGGGAAGTCTGAGGAGAGTTTGCGTTGGGAGTTGATGTGATGTGGAGGTGCTCGCGGGGCAGGAGGGAGTGCTTTGCTTGCTTGCTTTTTATTTAACCTTTGAACTCTACCATTTCCTGGCATTTGGAAATCACTGTAGAAAGCCATCAGGTTGGAAAAAAAACCAGATTCCGTTTGAAGGGAGAGGATTAATGGCTGCCTGGTTAGATTTGTTGGGTCCGGCCAAGTTCGCCCTTCCCTGTTGGTTGTCTCGAGGTCAGGGCGGGGGGGGGGGGGGGGGGGGGGGGGGGGGGGGGGGGGGGGGGGGGGGGGGGCGGGGGGGTGGGGGGGGCGGGTTGGCAGGAACAGGCGAGAAAGCTGAAGACCATGAGTTGGTCGAGATTATTGGTGGCTACCTTGCTGGGAGGTAAGGAACTGGGCACCATGAGGTGGCTCGTTGGCTTTGTCCATGACAAAGAATGGAAAAGAGGTGCATTTGTGGTCACCCTCCAACCACGTCAGGGCTCGCGTGGCTTGTGCGGGAGGCCCCAGGCCCAGAACTGCCCTGCCAAGTCCCCTCCTTTGCCATTAGGACTTGGGCCACATGCTCTCTCTGGACCTGCGGTGGGAGGGACGGCAGCTCCTGTCCAGAGATGCGCTAGAGAGGCACGACACACGTTTTTTGCTCACTGTCTTCTCGGTGAGCAAAAATGTGTCTTTGGTCTTGCGTGTCTTTTGCTCACAGCATTTCTACAACCTTGGCAGAGATGCTGCCACATCTGCAGCTCCTTACAGTCTCCTAGGACACTGCCTTCTTCATGACTGTTTATTATATTAACAAGTTTTGTGATCATCGATATTACATAGTGATTGTTAATATTCTGGGATGTAGGGGCGCCTGGGAGGCTCAGTCGGTTAAACGTTCAACTCTTGATTTCGGCTCAGGTCATATCTTATGGCCTGTGAGATCGAGTCCAGTGTCAGGCTCTGTGCTGACAGCTCAGAGCCTGGAGCCTGCTTCGGATTCTGTGTCTCCCTCTCGCTCTGCCCCTCCCTTGCTTGCACTCTGTCTCTGTCTCTTTCTCAAAAATAAATAAAAATTAAAAAATTGAAAAAAGTAAAAAATATTCTCAAATGTAATATGTTTGTTGTTATGGAGAAGAACATCTGTATTCTTAAGGAGCACACGCTGAAGCACTTATGGGTGATGTGTTATAATGTTTACAGTTTTCAGTTGCTTCAGTGAAAATGTAGATAGATAATAAACCTAATGTCACAAAAATGTTAAGAATTGTTAAGTCTAAGTGGAAGGTATATGGATATTCAGTGCTCTGTTCTCTCTGTTTTTCTCTGTACTTGAAAGTGATCATAATTAAAAACTTGGGGAATACGGAGAGAAGAGAATTCTTGATGCAGTGTTTCTTGACCTGTGTTTCGTGGATTGCAGGGAAGAGGTGGATGGTGAATGGGTGTCAGGAATCAGGAAGCTTCTAAATTTATATGTAACTTTGGCGGTGATGGTGGTGTGTGTGTTTCTGTCCTCCCTGTAGGGAAAGATTTATTGCTTGTGGATCTTCCCTGATTCTCAGAAGAGTCTATGACTCCTCTTCCCCAAACTTAAACACACTGCCTAAAACTAGGGATAAATTGGGGCACCTAGGTGGCTCAGTCGGTTAATCACCTGACTCCTGTTATTGGCTCTGGCCATGATCTCCTAGCTTGTGAGGTCGACCCCTAAGTCCGGCTCTGCACTGACAGACAGCATGGATCCTGCTTGGGATTCTGTCTCCCTGTCTGCCCCTTCCCCGCTCACACGCTCTTTCTCTCTCAAAATAAATAAATAAAATTGAAAAATAAAACTAGAGATAAATTTGGATGCATTATACCTTTTGTAATGGATACAAACAGCCAGAGTCTATTACAGATGCGTCTTCAGCACTTTGCTGCCAATTTGAGTTAAATTATAAATATAAATGACATACTATGCTCCCTTTATACTTTTTAACACGTGAGATTCTTCTTTGTTTTATTAAAGCATAGTTGACATACAATGTTATATTAGTTTTAGGTGTACAACACCGTGATTCAGCGATTACATACACTGTGAAATGTTCACCATAGTAAGGGTAATTACCGTCTGTCATACTATAAGTTATTAAAATATTATTGACTATATTTCCCTATGCTGTGCTTTCATCACCGTGACTTATTTATTGAAAACTAGAAGTTTGTACCTTTTAAATCCTTTCACCTGTCCACACCTCCCCACCCTGCCACAAAACCGCCTCATGATTTTTCTTACTTAGTTCTTTTCCTATCATTGTTGATTTCTTCGACTTCATCACAGGTTTAAAATATTGGTTGCTAATATGGACAACTCTGTTTTCCCTGCACTAATTTAGAAGTAAAACAAATTTTGCATCTTTCTAGATTAGAGAAATAACATAGCCTCACTATGTACAATTTGTAAAATATAGAAATGTATAAAGAAGGAAATAAAATTACCATTAACTCATGTACTAGAGGTAGCCACTATTAATGTTTTGATGTATTTCATGCTTTTCGTATGTAGGCAGCTATGTGTGTATATGCGAAACAAAATTGAGTAAGACTGGATGTCCAGGTTTATATTATGCAAAAAAGAACATTTCAAACTTCCTTACATTTTAATGCTTCCTCAATTTTTATAAAGAAGCATTTGGATGGATTTTCCAGTCTTTTGTATTATTAAGTACAGTTGTTCAAATCCATGTTTTAGGTTTTAGTCAAGACAACTTTCTCCTGAAATCTCTTCTCTCTTCTGAGTACTTAGTACCCTTAGTAATATTATTTATGTTAAGTGCTTCAGGTTAAATTTATTTGTCCCTTTGAATTTCCCCAGTGAGGTGGGTAAGGAAAAAGAAAAAAAAAATGAAGTCCGTTTATACCTTTATGGATGGAACTATTAAGGAATGAACCGGGACACAGCTTACCCCAAATTGTTGGAAATTTGGGGGGTTGGGGTTGGGGGTAGGGAACCTTGAGTAAAAACTCTTATTTTGTGTCGCTTGCTCTTCCAGGTTTGATATTTGGTGAAATCAGAGCAGTGCACAGGAGAGGCCCTGGGGCCCCTGTGCAGTCAGAGGGACCAGGAGCATATCTGACCTGTGCTCCCCAGAGACCTCTCAGGAGCTGAGGGAAGCAGGAGCCCAAGAAGTGCGAGCACAGTTGTTGGGGCCTTGAGGGATCGGCAGCGTGACACTTGCTCTCCTCTGACTTTCCGTGGCCCTTAGTGAGTCCCTCATCGCACTTTGATTTGAACCAGAGTTAATTTGTTTGCTTATGTTCATATACGCAAACCCCCGCAAAATGTCTTGCAGTTCATAGGCACAAAACAAACACTAATTCCCTCCTGACATGTAAGACCGTGAGTTCTCTGGGGACATTTGCACTGTTCCGTGCAGGACATAGCAGCACGGTGCTTGGATCCAGACAAACCTGTCAAGGGTCAGGTCGTAAGTTTGCCTCCTTCTAGCAGCACAATGGGAAAAATTAAAAAAAAACAACAACACAAAAAACCCTGGAGATAAATTTGGATACATTATACCTTTTGTAAATGGATACAAAGAGCCAGAGTCTGTAATAGATGCCTCTGAATTCATTTTCTCTCCTGTATCATAGTTCCCACCTCATTGGTATATTGAAAGGATGAAGTCAACATATTCCTGTAAGGATGGCTAACGTTGATCAAAGGCTTCTATCCAGAGCACCATTTCAAGTGCTTTTGGCATGACTGTCTTATTTAGTTCCTATAGCTCTGTGAACAGTAATGGCACCCCCACCTTGCAGATAAGAAAACAGGCTCAGAGAAGTGGAGTAATGTGCCTAAGATCACAAAGCTGTTAAGTGAACGGGGATTTGAACCGAGGAAGCCTCGTGCTCTCTCTGGCATCTTTCCATTCCATTCTGCAGCTTACCTTGTCCGTGCCCTCCCTTCATTACGCGTGTGCATCGACACCCTGGTAAACGCTCTCTGAATAACACCTACAGGAATGTGTTCCCAGGCGGCTGGTTTGAAAGGCGCTGACTGTACTGTTGTGGCAAAGAAAATGCACTTGTTTGGGAGAGAGACACATTCTAGGAGGCTGAGGTTCAAAGCTTTGGAAAAGGATGATCAAAACTCACGTTTCACTAACGTCGCGGAAGAAGGGGTGAGCTGGTGAAGATTTCTGCCATTCCCTCTTCCCGTCAGCTGCTGGCCTGGGCCGCTGCCAGCCTGATGACTCTTCTCCCACATGCAAGAGGGTGAAGCATGAGGGTGTTACCAAGAACTGAGACCCGGATGGGCTTGCAGGGCTGGGCACCCCGCCGAGTCACACCCGAGCGGTGGGCGCTTGCCAGCTTCGGGGCTAAGCTATTGCCCCTGAGAGGCTGGGCAGGGCGGGCAGCTCTTTGCTTGCTGATTCTCTCATCTCCCAGGGCAACGGGCTGGGGCGGACTGTGGTCACCCGTGGGAATGCTCATCCTGAGTCAGCGGGGCCCGCGGCGCCCCAGGGTGTGGCTGAGTGTTTCCTCGGGTCCCTCACAAACGCCTTTTATCAGAGGATGTCACTGCATCATCATCGCTTGAGGGCTGGAGCTGAGGGCCACAGGCTGCTTGTTTTGAGCCCGATCAGGTCCCCAGAAAGTGTCAACCCCCAGGACTTTCCACGGGGCTGCCGCTCTATGTATGGAGTGTTTAAGATGGGGACATTTGAAGACTTAGCGGATGCGTGCGTGACCATCAGAAAGAGACTAGAGACCCTGGTTCTAGAATCAACACTGATTTATTGTAGAAATTGCCTCTCTTCTAGGCCTTATTTTCCTCATCTGGAAAATTAAAGCAACTTCTTCCTGCCCTACCTGTATCACTGGACTATTCTGAGAACCAAATGAGATGATAAATGTAAAAGCCGTCAATAAATGGCAAGGTGTGGCCCCAAAGCAAGGAGTTCTGTCATGCTCTGGCTCCGAGCTGTTCTCCTGTTTGAAGAGTCTCTGACCAGGGCCAGCCTTGGAGGGCTGGGGTTTGGTTGTGTTAAAAAAGATGGCTGGGAGCACCTGGGCAGCTTGATCGGTTAAGCGTCCAACTTCAGCTCAGGTCACGATCTCACGGCTCATGAGATCGAACCCCGTGTCGGGCTCTGTGATATATATTGAGAGGAAATGAAGGTTTCCTTACGCAATGCCTCTCCGTCTGCTAAGGTACTTTTAATGAGCTCTTCTCTTATGGGGGACACATGTTTGTGAGGGGGACCCCCAGAGCGAAAATTTCCTTAGGGCGGTGAACCGGTGTCCCCACGGAGAATGGAAGAGGAGACAGAGGCCCTGCCTGGGTTAAATCCCAGCCCCACGAGGACCAAGGTGGAGAGGGAAGGGGGAGAGAAGAATGTCACCAACCCAGTGGCAGCTATGCTGGGCCTGGTCTCCTCACCATAGATTTTTGGCAGGAACAGCACAGACTCTTTGGCCGATTTTGAGGGGGTGCACTCTCGTTCTTTGTGCATCGAGATGTAGCTGCTGTTGCACCAGAGTGGTCATGGATGGCTGCACAGATAGGAGGGAGGCTCAGCACCTGGGGGTACTGTGCTCACTTCCACCCAGAGCATGGACCCCAGGACACTGCTCAAGAGAGTGACAGACTGGAGCCCATGTCACAGAAAGTAAAGGGATGTTTGGTTTGGAGCAATAGACTTGTCTTCATATACTTGACATATACTGACATAGAGAAAGATAGCCAACTCCGTCAGTCCCCAACTTTCCTCCCCTCCCCGCCTCTCCGAGTGAAGGGTTTGGCTCGTTATAAGAGAGAACTTTCTGTAAGTCAAGATTCCTGAACGTGGGGAAGCAGAAACTGGCCGATCACATGAAGGAGCCCGTTGGGGGAGAGGCAGAGACACAATGGGGTTTGACCTCAATGCTCCCTCCGGGTCCGGGTCCGGGTCCTAAAGGCTGTGAGCCCAAGCACTGAGTATGCAGAGTCATGACCCTGATCTACATGACACTCACTCAGCAGTGCTCCTGAGTCTTTCTCCATGATGAAAATATCCTTTAGGACTGTTGCACTAGATCTTTCTCGATAGCAATAAACCTTCAAGGTGCTGTAAAGTTCCACTTCCCCCTGGTTTTGCTGGGAGGGGAGGATGGCTCACATCTGTCGTTCTGGTTTCTGACTAGCCCCCCTTTTCATGTTTTTTTTTTTTTAATTTTTTTTTTTTTTTACAAATAGTTTATTGTCAAATTAGTTTCCACATAACACTCAGTGCTCATCCCCACAAGTGTCCTCCTCCATGCCCCTCTCCCCTCCCCCCCACATCCATCAGTCCTCAGTTTTTGTCAGCATTCAAGAGTCTCTCATGGTTTGCCTCTCTCCCTTTCCCCCACCATTTCCCCCCTTCTTCTCCCCCTTGTTCCTCAGTTAAGTTCTTCCTAATCCTCCTATACGTGCAAACATATGTTATTTGTCCTTCTCTGCCTGACTTATTTCGTTCAGCATAACACCCTCAAGGTCCATCCATGTTGCTACACATGGCCAGATTTCATTGTTTCTCACTGCCATGTAGTATTCCATGGTATAGATAAACCACATCTTCTTGATCCATTCATCTGTTGATGGACACTTAGGCTCTTTCCATGTTTTAGCTATTGTGGAGAGTGCTGCTATGAACATTGGGGTACACGTGCTCCTATGCCTCAGCATTTCTGTATCCCTTGGGTAAATTCCTAGCAGTGCTATTGCTGGGTCTTAGGGGAGTTCTATTGTTAGTTTCCTGTGGAACCTCCACACTGTTTTCCAGAGGGGCTGCACCAGTTTACATTCCCACCAACAGTGTAGGAGGGTGCCCGTTTCTCCACATCCTCGCCAGCCTCTAGAGTTCTCTGATTTGCTCATTTTAGCCACTCTGACTGGAGTGAGGTGGTCTCTCAGTGTGGTTTTGATTTGTATTTCCCTGATGAGGAGGGACGCTGAGCGTCGTTTCACGTGTCTGTTGGCCATCTGGATGTCCTCTTTGGAGAAGTGTCTGTTCATGTCTGCTGCCCATTTCTTCACTTGTTTGTTTTTCTGGCGTGTAGTTTGGTGAGTTCCTTATAGATTCTGGATATTAACCCTTTATCTGATATGTCATTTGCAACTATCTTTTCCCATTCCGTTGGTTGCCTATTAATTTTCTGGGTTGTTTCCTTGGCTGTGCAGAAGCTTCCCTTTTCATGTTTCTTATTCCTTTTCTTATTCTCAATTTGATGCTCTTGGCACAAGAATTTGTGTGGATTTGTTCATAACAATTACCCTCTGCCTTGAGAAGCATGTGGAATGTTTTAGGGATATTTTTACAATGTCTTGGGCCATACTTTTTATGGCTGGAAATTAACCAGAGAACTGCAAAAATACAGGCTTCCTCACTCAGCTTTACATCCGGAGGATGAGCTCTTCCTGCCTCCTACTTCTGTGTTCTAGATCTTTGCGCCATATGTAATCCTTAGACCGGAGACTTCTCCTGTGACTGGACATTGGAGTCCCTTGCAGCTCTGTATTTTTATTGTCAAGTTATCTGGTCTTTTCTCCCCTCTCAGATACTGTCATTCTCTTGGCTTTCCTTTTTCCTCCCTTGGGTCCTCACAGCCTCCCCATCCCCCATACTTTTTCCGTCTTAGAAATCCTTACTCTTCAAGCTGATGGTTCCCGACCACCCATGTTTACACCTGCTTCCTGTAAGGGCTCATGGAGATCATGAATACTGGGTGGGGTTGAAGCGGGTGGGCTTTTGTTCCTCTTGAGGTGGTGTTAGCCATTCAGCTCCCCATTTGTGTCAAGAAATGAACTAACAGGAGGAGACATTCTGGCAAACATCCTTTCTCTCGGCTATGGTGGTAAAGTCCTGGTCCGTTTTCACATTTTAATCATTCCTTTCAGACATGTGACTGATGCCTTTCATTTTTCAAATTTAAAATGCTACAGGCCGAGGAAAACTGTCCGAATCTTGAATGTGAGTCCACAGAGTCCTGACTTGTTACTCTGTGATCCTACAGTAACCAGGCATTGACTCTGCCGTGGGCGTTGGGGTAGGCGTGGAGGACAAGGGGACTGGTGTGACAGCCTCCTACCATCAGGTACTCAGTCTAGTCAAGGAGACTACCTATGGTGCAGCAAGGGCCAGACAAGGCACACTGAGGAGGAAGGCCCGAGTTCTGCTCGAGTAGAAATGGTGCAGGGGCAGTGGGAATGGCTTTCAGCTAAAAAGGTGAAATCTCAGGTAGGTTTTAAAGTATATGAGTCAGGGGTGCTTGGGTGGCTCAGTCAGTTGAGCGTCTGACTTCGGCTCAGGTCATGATCTCGCAGTCCGTGGGTTTGAGCCCCGTGTCCGGCTCTGTGCTGATAGCTCAGAGCCTGGAGCCTGCTTCGGATTCTGGGTCTCCTTCTGTGTCTCTGTTTCTTCTCCAACTCATGTTCTGTCTCTCTCTCTCTCTTACATGAGTCAAACTTGGCTAGGCAGACAGAGCTATTATGGAAGAGCAAGGGTTGTGACAAGAGGGGTATGTTTGGGGACCAAAGAGCAGTTGGGCGTAAGCAGATGTAGTGGTGGGGTAGAAGTGAGTGGAGAGGAGGAGAAGAGATCGGGGCCTCCTCTTAGAGAGTTCTCTCGACAGGCGCCATGTAAGGCTTGGACAGTGGTGATGATGATTAGCGATGTTCACCTCTATTCCCAAAATCATGATCTTTCTGCAAGGCTTACCTGCCCACCAGCTCGCTGTGAGATGCTCTGATAGGCCTGCATGAGTTTATACGTTCCTGGCTGCCCAACGGAGGCCAAGCAGGAATAGCAAGGGCCCTCCCACAAGAGGATTTGGGGATAATCCAGGTAAGCACGGCTCGAGTGTCCATGAAACCAGCAGCCTCTGCCTCATGGCCTGCACATCAGCCCTGCTCTGCCACACTCAGTGACAAGTGCCTAGCCTGGTGCCCCGGCCACCTCTGTCGTGACGTGTTAGCCCTGATGGTCCCCCGTCACACCCAAGCTCTCTGGGCCACAGCCCACAGGACACGACGCCAGAACCACGGCAGGATGGATGAGGTGGAGCCTTAGGTCCCCCGTGGAGGAAATGCTTAGAGGTTCTCTGGGTCTCAGCTGAGCTCGGGTCAGGCTCACCTCTCCCTTAATATCCAATGCAATCCTCGTTGCCCTTCTTGTTTGAGGAAATGGGTGAATGTGGGCTAGGGAGACCTGCCTACGTTTATGTGAACTCAAAGGCTTCCTGATCATGGTGTGGGATGGCTTCCGACATGTTTCCGTCGGGCCTTTTGGCTGTGCCTGGGTAGGCTCTGGTATTACGTCAGCCAGCTGAACATCTGCTAATGTCATCCCCAGGATCCCTGGAAGCCCCGGATATTCTGTCGCCTTCCATCTTCTGGACGGAGAAGGCCTGTAATCCCAGCCCTTCCCTCTACACTTGGCTTCCAAAGGTTTAGAACAGCGTTTGCTAGGTAGTTCCACAGACAGAAGATCTCATGGCACGCAACACCCTTTGGGAAAGCCCCAGGTTGGACAGTGCTAAGGAGCTTAATTCACGGCAGGCCTTCTCAAACCAACTTGCTAATATGTCTGTTGTGAGTCTCCCAGAGAGGGTGGGCATAGGAACGGTCCATTTCCCACACTCAGCTGCCCAACACGCTTCCTCATGGCCCCACTCCTTGCCATTGGAGAGGCTCTTCCCCTGGGAAAAAGGAGCTCAACTAGGGGCCCAGCCTTGTCTGGAGTCGATTCCGAGGGCAGCTAAACTTTATCTTCTAGACTTTGCAGAGACTCATCATAATTAGGGTCCTTGTTTGCCTAGGTGGTCCTGGCTTGTATGGGCTGCTGCAGTGTAATTCTAATAGACACCCCCACTTTTACTGTCAGAAGTGTCCTGATTTGGGAACTAAATTATGTAGTCACCTTCACCATAGACAGCCCGCTGCAGACCTCCGAGCTCAGCCAGTTGGCATTTTGGAGCCCAAAGGAGAGCTCCGTGTTCTGTTTGCTTCTGCCCATATGACATAGTCTGACGTCACCCTCTGACTCACCACTTGCTCTCGAACAACCTCTGATACTTGCCAGTGGGTCTCGAATTCTTTCCTTTCTATGCAGTCACCATACTCAGCCTGGTGAAACGCCTCACCTTCTCAGAAGTGGTTCTGTGAGAGGGGCTGACAGAAAATCGGTGCCCCTCAGAGACGCAGACCGCTGTGTGAGGTGTCCTTTCACACTGCGCGACCTGGTGAACTTTTGGACTCCACACCTGCAGGTGTGTTACAAAATTGTGTTCCTGTGACATTCTGTCTCCTCCTCTCCTTGTTATTCCACTGCTGACACAGCCACCTTCCTGCCGTCAGATACTCTGAAAGAATCTGTGGAGGAAAAATACCAGGAAACCATTGTCGTCTGGGGGATGAAAGACACAAACGGAAAAAGGCCAAGTGGGCAAAGCAGGAACCAAGTAGCTGATGCATTAGGGAGATGACAGGATTTATGGAGAAAAATGAAAGAATTAGAAATGTTCTTTTCCTTTGAAGGGGCAATTAATGACCTATAGGATTTGATTTCAACTTTTGTTCACTTCTCTCTCCCTCCTTCCTTCCTTCCTTTTTTCTTTTTTTCTCTCTTCCTCTCTTTCTTCTCTTCTTTCCTCTTTCTTTCTTTCTTTCTTTCTTTCTTTCTTTCTTTCTTTCTTTCTTTCTTTCTTTCTTTCTCTCTTTCCTTCTTCCTTCCTTCCTTCCTTCCTCACTTTTAATTTAACTAAGTCAACAGTGAAAAGCATCTTTAATATTTGCAAAATCCTCAAAAAAAATCTCACCAGTTAGACACACAAAAGGAAATTAGTAACAAAGTTTGGGGATCTCTCTTCTATGATGGGATGTTTTAGGATTTAAATTCTACGTACCTGAATTTTATCTGGTTGCAAATGTCCCAAGCAGTAGGGTTTCCACAGTTCCTTCATGGGTGTTTTGTTTAATGTTCTTAAAGATGTCTGGGACAGACTCTTGACACCCTATCTTTTGTCAAACAAACAAAAAAAAGGAACTATTTTTGTTTTTAAATTTAATCCTTTAAAAATTGCTCAAGTTATCTGAAACTTTACTTTAATTGTACTTGAATTAAAAATGATTCAATTTAATTTAAAAAAATTGCCTGGGTGGCTCAGTTCGTTAAGCATCTGACTTCGGTTCAGGTCATGATCTCAAGGTTCATGGGTTTGAGCCCCACATTGAGCTCCCTGCTGACGGCTCAGAGCCTGGAGCCTGCTTCAGATTCTGTGTCTCCCTCTCTCTCTGCTCCTCCCCAGCTCGAGCTCTGTCTGTCTCTCTCAAAAATAAATGAACATTTAAAAATTAAATTAACTGCTCCTTTTTTGGTAACCATTTTGGCATTCCCCACCTCCCTGCCTCCCACTCCCCATCTTACCCAACTCAATTGCATAGCTTTGCTTTGCCTTCTTTTGAGCATAAGGAAGAAGTATTTTGTCTCGTAATTCTTTTGAAAGTATTATTTCTGTCTTTAATACTCTCATCTAGGCTTTTCTTAGAGGTATGTGTTTATAGCAGTTTTCTATTGGCCTCAATACCATAGTTTTCAGCGTATCCGCCTATTGTAGAATCTGCATGATGATTTGTCTGATTGAACTCAACATAAACCAGATAAAATTCCAATGGGAGCCACTCAAAAAATACAACAAAACCATCCCTCTGGTTCTCAGGAGATAACTAATGTTATTTCGTTCTATTGTTTTTTAATATACCGATTCATATGTACATGTAATATATGAGTGTATATATATATATATCAGCATTTCATTTCAAATTTTATTTCAAAAGATGCTTCAGCCCTATCCTATAAATCCTGACTGAAAAATTAAAAAAAAAAAATTGTCCCTAGACATTCAAAGCAAATCTTAATTCTACAAGCTCCACCTTATTTCCTTGATTTTACTTTTAAGAGAGAGGCCATTTAATTAAAAAAATTCTTCTTTTCTTTCTTTTCTTCCAGGCTCCCTGCCCCCACCCCTGCAATTGTCTTCTAGGACCAGGAAGTTTATATGTCAACAGAAGCTGTAATCAGACCCCTGACCTCCTCTGGGCTTTCAACCCAGTGTTTCCACAGAGGGATTAACCCCAAATACCAACTTGCTCTCTGAGGCAAAATTGTTCCCGAGGCGGGCATCACCAAAGGGTTTTCTTCTCTCCAGCCTTTCACACTCACCCTGCAAATAAGGTCTTCTCAAAGGGAGGCTTAGAGGCAGCAGCTGAAAGCAAATTTGCGGGCAGCCTGGAGCCAGGAGAGATGCTTGGAAAGCTCTGGGCTCTCAAGCACCTAGCCTGTCCTCCTCTGCCCGCCCAGTGGTTATAACCTTCTAGATCCATGGGTGCTATGACAGGGGGCCTGGCTGCCTGGTCCAATACTACTTGGCCCTGTGAGTATCTGAGTGAGCTTGTGTGTGTGTGTGTGTGTGTGTGTGTGTGTGCGTGTCCATCTTTGGATTCACACACAAGGAGCCCTGTGGATGGTGGGGTTGGGGCATCGAGGACACCGGCAGGGAGGGGGCTCTGGGCGCGGGTAGGGGTCCG
The DNA here is from genome assembly GCF_003009895.1 of Hyaena hyaena. Classification (NCBI taxonomy): domain Eukaryota; kingdom Metazoa; phylum Chordata; class Mammalia; order Carnivora; family Hyaenidae; genus Hyaena; species Hyaena hyaena. The sequence continues at coordinate 1,019,312 of NW_024080677.1, read as the reverse complement.
GAGTTCCTTCTCAGGGGAGATGGAGCAATAATAGCCTGGCCTGTTGTGCAGAACCGCTGCCGGGTGCCTACCCGGGGAACGTTTGCAAGTCATTCTGTTCTATTCTTCGCTGCAGGTCGAAGAATGTCCACCGAGGAGGGAACGCTTTGAACCAGGCATCAAGCTCTGGGCCGGATTCCAAGTCAGCTCTGCAAACAGTTGGAGCTACCCCGGGTCTTCTACTTGCCGGGCAGAAGGGCTGAGAGAGTGGCCCCCCACTTCTGTGTAGCTCCCCAGGTCATCTAAGCCAAGGCACCCCCACGGCCAGGCGCTTTTCTGATAGCAGGGTACCCTCTCCCCACCCAGACCCCCAACAGTTTCTCACCAGAGAGACAAAGCATCTTTATTTTAAAGGCTCCACGCAGCATGTCCAGAAATTTCTCCTGTTATTAAGGAGGGGGTGGGGTGGGGTAAGGGCCGATGAAGCTACTTACTTAATGGCTCCTAACAGCTGTGGAAAGTTTGATGCAGCAGGAGCACCCAGACAGAAAATTAAAAAACTAATAAAGTCCTCAGTGTGGGGGCGCTGGCATCAGGACAGCTTTACTTCTCCAGACACCTAATAAAGAGACATTCCGGGACACTCACTCATAAGGGGAGTCTGCAGGGGTCACAGAGAACAGCGGAAAGCCAGCCATGGAAACACAGCAGTCACTCACATTGCCGCAGGGAAGGTTCGTTTGCTTCTCCTCATTTTTCCCTCTTTTTCTCCATTTTAGAAAAATGACAGGGTGCTTAGGGCCAAAAGAAAGGCGAGAAGGAAGGAAGAGAGGAAGGGAGGAAGGGAGGAAGGAAGGAAGGAAGGAAAGAAAGAAAGAAAGAAAGAAAGAAAGAAAGAAAGAAAGAAAGGGAGAGGGAGAGAAAGAAAGAAAAAGGAAAGAAGAAAAGAGAAGGAAGGAAGGAAGGAAAGAAGGGGAGAGACAGAGAGAAAGAAGGGAGGAAAGGAGAGGAAAAAAAAAAAGAGGAAGTCCTTTGCAGGAGCCCTTGGATATAGAAACCTCACTTTCATGGACAGAATGAGTATTAGGCTGCTGTTTGTCATTTTAGGTTTTAGAGGGACAGGAAGTGATGGTCACCTCGGAGGGGCACATTGACACTGGGAGATGATTTGCCTTCTGGAGGTAGCAGAGAAAGGGGGTTTGAGGGGCTGAGGTCTATCCAGCTGGGTTTATGAAGCACCCTCCTCATGGCAGATTTTCTCACAGATGTCTTTCCACCGCCATTACTTGGTCATTATGGATCTGAGTTTCTTGGGGCTGCTAGATTATGGGGTTGTTGGTTGAGACTTTTGATTTTGAGGGACATTTATGTTATTCTGTCTTCATTCCCCAGTTGGGCTGGGTGCATTTGAAGAAAAAAAATGATGAGTTTGGACAAGCAAGCCATCTGTCAGGTGTGGAGAGATTCCATTGAGCTGGTGGTACCGGGTCTTCTCACCCAGATAAAGCTCGAGTACACACGTTGGAACAGAGCAGCCTGTTAAGAGAGTAGAGTGAGATAAGGCAGACAGAGAAAGAGAAATTCCGTACGATCTCACTTATATGTGGAATCTTAAAAAACCGAACTCCTAGAACCAAAAAACAGATTGGTGGTTGCCAGGGGGGAAAATGAGTGAAAAAAGAAAAAAAAAAAAAGAAAGAAAAGAAAAGATCTTGAGAAGAGTTGGTTCCCTTTTCTAATCCGGTATCGAGTTCAGTTCGAGTTTTCGAGAACGGCGTGGGTTGGTTCTCACTGGCTGCGTTATGTTCTGGCTGATCTGTGACCTGGAGACCAGCGGCCAAGGGGTCCGTCGGGAGCGCCCCGTCTCAGCAGCGGTGACGCCTGGGTGGTGTCACATTTGCTGTAGAAGAACAGGCTCACGTTGGGCGGATTTGCGACACGGCTTTGGCGCACGGGCCTGGAGGGGGTCCATGCACATATTTCCCGAGGGCTCCTGGTGTGATGGAAACAGGGGCCGGAGAAAAGGGGCCCGGGTCCGGTCCCAGCCTGCTCCGCCGCTAACGGGCACGGGTTGCTTGAACAAGTCACTTGCCCCCTGTGGGCTTCGGTGACTCGTGTTGTAGGGTGAAGGGGTGGGAAGTGACTTCTAAGGCCCCTTCCTGCTCCCACATGCTGTGATTCCATGAACTTGGAAGGCTAGGCCCTATTGGTGTTCCTGGCTTTCCTGTGTCAAGAAGAGTGTTTTTCTTCTGGCTTTTCATGTAATTGTGGCTTGGCAGAGGCGGAGCGGCAGGCAGCCCTTGGGTGTGATGCAGGAGAGATCGGTGGTTATGTGAGTAAAATGAAATACGGGCTTTTGAATTTCTTAGGTTCAGGAACTCTTCCTTCGTCGTTTCTGTTACTTTGGGATTTTTTTTTCCTTAAAAAAAAAAGAGGATTTTTTGGGGGGAGTGTTGCTGTTTTTTCCTCCTAGAGAACAGAGTCACATTTCAGAAAAGGGAGGTTCTGCCACTGGGGTAGGCACGGATTGGCTTCTGGTGGGTAAATCTCTCTGAGGGAAGTTCTGATTCGTTCTGGAAGGATCCAGCCCAATGCTTCTCAGATTTCAAAGTGCGTAGGGATCTCTTGAAGGTCTTGTTAAGTCTAGGTTCTGATTTAATAAGTGTGGGGTAGGGCATGGGTTTCTTCCTTTCCAGTGAGCTCCCAGGTACTGACACTCCCGGCTCTTGGATTACACGTTAGGCCTTCCCTAGGCGCCTCCAGAGAGGGACCCGTCTCACAGGATGCAAACCCTGGCCTTCCAGATTGGGGCTCTTTAGGCCTCTGGGTTCAGCATGAGCCCAGAATGAACCTGCAAGGTCGGTAATTAACGTAGAGAGTCCTGTCCCTCTGAAAGATCGCTCTGCCCAAAGGCTGAGAATCTGTCTTTATGTAGATTTTCCCTTTTGCCTTCTGACACTTGAGTCTCTCTCTCTCTCTCTCTCTCTCTCTCTCTGTTTCCAGCATTGGGAGAAGAAACATTGGACAGAGAGGTGAGGAAGAACAATGCAGCCATTCGAAAGCGGCAGTACTGAATTAAAGGAGCCCCATCCTTCGGCTCATTAACATTGTATTACTTAGCGAGTCTAGAACTAGTGTTTAGCTAAATAAAGAAATGTAAATCATTTAATACACCTTTCTTAATTGAGCCACACGCCAGGGGCACCTTTCTAATGGCATTATGGCACCAATTACCTCATTAGGAGAGAGGAGCTACTTTTATGACAGGTTTTAGAAATTAAAATGGCCTAAAGAGGGACCTCTTTCAGGAGGACTAATTTGGGCTGGGCTGAGCTGAGCCACGAGGGCACATGAGGGCCTGGGGCTGACAGCAGAGTGGGGATCCCTGTCCCATGTGACCCCAGGCTTGGGGACGATATTTGGATTCACTCTTCCGTGTTTGTTGATCAAGAATGTAAAGCCCAGAGGGTCCTGTACTTGGGCACGTGTGCGATTCACCGGGGAGGCTCGTTAGGATCTCGGGTTCCGGGACCCCACCCTGAGATTCTGACCCAGGAAGGCTGGCTGGGCTCCTGCCAAACCATAATTGTAATAAGGTCCCTGGGCAGCAGCTCTGCGGGAAGCTGGCAGACGCTATTTCTTTTGCAGACGTTGTAGAGAGGGTCCTGGTGACTTCACCCCAAACCCAGCTGAGAGTGTGCTGGTTCTTCCAGCACCCGGACTTTGATCTTTCCAAAGAACAGAGAAGGTTTCCATGGGCTTGCTTCTTCAGACATGATACAGCCAGTTTTGTTTTTTTTTTCTCTCTGTCTGGCATGCTTCAGTTCATTTGTGTGGTTGAGTAGCTGGGCAAACTGGGTTTGACTATTAGTTTGGACGCTTCCCGTGTGACATTGGGCAGGTCATTATGGCCTTGAGGTTACAGTTTCCTCAACTCAAAAATGGGAATGGGTAAATGGGAATTGTAAATTGCACGGACATGTTATTGATCAAGACACCAATCATCTTTTGGCAGCTTAGCTTTCTTTTCTGTAGAATGAGAATGGGGCGCTTAGATATGAACTTGGTGAGTCTAGGTAGCGAGCGGGCTTCTCTTTCTGGCAGCTTTGCATGGTTTCCTTCCCTGTGGTAACAAGAACTTGAACCTCCAGATTTTTGTGTAAATATAGAATTTATAGCAATGGTTTTGTAGAGTTTTCCAGTGTCCCAGGTTGATTAATGTGGTTTTCTCAGAGTGTATCATGTCTTCTCCTTCTAGTCCTGTGAATTGCATGAAGCCTAAATGCTATTTCTGCTTTTCCCTCTACTGACACGGAAAAGAGGGAGTGGGTGCATTTTGTTACCCAATTGGGCAGCGGTAGCACCAGCTGCTGACAGATAGGTTGGAAAGCAAAACTGGGCTTCACAATGGAAACTACTTGATAATTAAAACCATTTTCCTGATCCAAAACCTTTGTTGGCTTTACATTGCCTACCACGTCATGCACAGAATTCTCTGCCTAGCTTTCCACGTCTCGATCATCTGGCTTTTATGGGCTTTGCTGATCCTGTATTCTCCCCACCAATAACTTAAATCATGTGGCTTTAACTTACTTTTGTGATGGTCACTTTCCAGTCCACATTTCCAACCCAGATCCTGTTCTACATTTCCAACAGCCTCCAAAGCACCTCTAATGGGCTATCTTGTCATTACAGAAAATTCAAAATATCTTCATGTCCATCTTTCAACTTTCCCTTAAACTCGCTGCTCTTTCCGTCTCTCTTATTTCCGTTTATGGAAATAGGATGTAGCCCTGGGGAACCAAAACTGTCTTGGAAGAGATCCTGAACTTCCTCATTCTATCATCTAATCTTTCACTAGGACCCATTGCTTTGAAATATCTCAGAGTTTAGCAGTTACAAGAAATCTTTTCTAAGTCATATCGCCCATGCCATTTCTCCTTCCTCTGGATCAACAATGGAAACCTCTCTAGATTTTATAGTTCATGAGTCTTGCTAGATCTCCCGGGTAGAGAATGGTTTGTTAGCAGCACATATGCAGATGGGGTTTGTAGGCAACATAGGTCAAGTGTAAATGAGCATATGTGTTACCAAAGAATCTCACATGTGGTATGCTTTCACTAAGGAAAATACAGCTTTTGGAATGAACAAAGTCTTTGTCCTGATCAACTCTACACTGATTGAAACACACCTGGATGCTTCCTAACTTACTCTTGTGTTATTGTATGCATATCACCTTTCTGAGCTGTCAAAGATATTACCTTAAAGGTTCCCATTATTATTACATTTCTTTTTTTTTTTAATATTTTTTTTTTTTTTTTTAATTTCTAGGAGAGAGAGAGACAGCGTGAGCAGGGGAGGGTCAGAGAGAGAGGGAGTCACAGACTGAAACAGGCTCCAGGCTCCGAGCTGGCAGTCAGCACAGAGCCCGACGCGGGGCTCGAACCCACAAACCGCGAGATCATGACCTAAGCGAAAGTCGGACGCTTAACCGACTAAGCCACCCAGGCGCCCTTCCCATTATTATTACATTTCTATCAATTTTCCTGTAAATAGTTAAGAATTCTTGTTTTATTTATTTTATTCTATATTATGTGGCATATAAAGGTTCACAACAGTTATGTTTTTTTTTTTATGAGTTGCAGACTTTGCAGTCACTATTTCTCTAAATTTTACTTAAGCTTGTCTCTTTAAATTCTACTTGGATGGAAAGCATTGTGACTCTGATTTCTTTATAGATTGGGTGTTTACATGTATGATGTATTTGCTAGCTTATCTTTCCTTATTCTGATACTTTCCTTTCTTTGTTCTAGATGTAAATCTTGGGATAGTATATTGATAGGTTTGGTTTTTCAAGTGTAAGAGTTTAAGCCATTTATATTTATTGTCATAGTTACTATGTTAGTTTTTACTTTAGTCAAGTTGTTTATGCTTTCTGTGTGCTCTTTACTTAAAATTGTTTTTTTGCTATGTTCTTTGTATTTTCTTTTTTCTTTTTCCCACTAATGATATGGAATATATGGATCCCATTTTTGAATTCTGTTTGAATTGCTTTTAAAATAATTTAAAACATATGTATAGGAACTCATATTTTTCTAATTACTGATTTTAAAAAGTGTTACCTATCAACTCTCTCCTATATAAGGTTAATATATAAACACACTGTTGATTCCCCCTTTCTACCCTATTTCACCCAGTTCCCTATTTAATTTATGTAATCTGGGATTTTTGACTCAGGCATTACTTTTTTCTCCCAATATATTTTTTATAAAAATTTTCAAGCTATAGAAAAACGACAGAATTCACAGTGGACACTCATATACCCACCATCTGGTTTCTACTGTTGCCATTTTACTTTGCTTGTTTTATCATGTATCTATCCATTCAACCCATCTTTTAAAAAAATACATTTCAAAGTAAATTGAAGATGTCAGTATACTTCCCCCTAAATACTTCAGCACAAATATCATTAACCAGAGTTTAATAATTGCTTGCAAGTTTTCCCCCATGAGGTAAAATTTACAGACAATAAAAGGCACAAATCATTTTTTAAAAATTATTTTTTTAATGTTTTTTTTTTTTTTTTTTTTAAATTTCTGAGAAAGAGAGACAGCATGAGCAGGGGAGGGTCAGAGAGAGAGAGGGAGACACAGAATCTGAAACAGGCTCCAGGCTCTGAGCTAGCCATTAGCACAGAGCCTGATGCATGGCTTGAACCCACAAACCGTGGTTTCATGACCTGAGCCAGTCAGACGCTTAACCAACTGAGCCACCCAGGCGCCCCTAAAAGACACAAATCTTAAGTGTATATTCATTGAATTTTGATGAATGTATACCTGGTGTAATTTTTAACATTATTTTCTTTCAATAATGAGTGCTTGTATTTAAAAACTCATTTATAATAATACTTTAAAATATGTAGATGATACATTGATTGATTTTAGTAATCACCATGGGATCTACTTCATCAGAACTTCTCCATTCTTCTTCTTCTTCTTCTTCTTCTTCTTCTTCTTCTTCTTCTTCTTCTTCTTCTTCCTCTTCTTCTTCATAAGCTTCATGCCCAGTGCTAAGCCCAATGCAGGACTTGACCTCAAACCCTGAAATAAGAACCGAGGTGAGATTAAGAGTTGGACACTTAACAGACTGAGCCACTCAGGTGCCTCAGAACTCCACCATTCTTTATTTTGATTCATCTCTCAATTGGCTACAGTATAACTTAAGTACTTTTTTTCAAAAAGGATTTGAATGTACTTTTTAGGAGCCTCTGAGTAGCTGAAAATTTTCCTCCATTTCATTTAGACATGAATGACAACTTGGATGAGTTTAGAATTTTTGACTGGGAATTTATACTTAAAACTATAGCTGTGTCTCTATTGTCATCTGATGTTTGTTATTGGGCTTAGGCTAGTCTGCTTTGTCTTTTTTTTTTTTCTGCCTGGATAATTATGAAATTCTTCTATTAGTCCTGAATTTGAATGTATCTAATAGTTGAAGTCTTTGAAGTAATTTTGCTGGGTCCTCAATGAGAGTATTTGATCTACAAATATGAATATTTTATTCAGCTATGGCAGAGGTTGATAATGGTTCCCCCAATCCATATTTTCCTTCTTGCTAGCATAATTCTTGATTTTCATATAGGGACATGGTTGCTTGGAATAAAACTATATTTCCTGGACTCTTGGGTTTGGTGTTGCATTTCTGTCACAGGAGACTGACTGATCTTTATGGCCAAATCGGCTTAGGAGAGTTTTCTTCTTCTTCTTCTTCTTTTTTTAAATGTTTTTATTTATTTCTAGGAGAGAGAGAGAGAGACAGTGTGAGCAGGGGAGGGTCAGAGAGAGAGTGTGTTTCACAGACTGAAACAGGCTCCAGGCTCTGAGCTGGCAGTCAGCACAGAGCCCGACGCGGGGCTCGAACCCACGAACCGTGAGATCATGACCTAAGCGCAAGTCGGACGCTCAACCGACTAAGCCACCCAGGTGCCCTGAGAGTTTTCTTCTTTTATATTTTTGGTTATTTTGTTTATTTATTCTCTTCTCTTTTTTGTTTTATGTTTTGTTTTGTTTGTTTTTTTCTAGGAACATCTCTGATCTACGCTTTCTGTATTATATGTTCTTTAAGGACAACAATGTTTCTTCAATTCATTATTTCAATCCCCTTGTCTTTTTTCCTCCTCATTTCATGGCAGGTTTTCACGTTTCTCTTCTGTACCACTGATTTTGACTTTTATGACAGCGTCCATTCTACTCTCATTGCTTTAAATGAAAATTTTAATTAGGTATTGCTTTTTAAATGTCCATTACAAATGGAGACCTGTCACTTTTGAAAATTTTGCCTCCTCTGGGTCAGCACCCTTGTCATTAAGACTTCACAGTTGAAAGGGGGCCAGTCTTGTTTGGTGGGGATCTCACAGTCTCCCTGCCATTTACTTCCTGTAAGTGCTGCTCTTTCTCAGGAGGGGGAGTTGTGAGATGGTCTTCAGGGTCTTCCTTCACCCCCTCTCTTCTGCACCAGGCTAGACAAGATGGGTCCACACTTTCGACCACATGGAAGGCACACTGTCCTGTACTTGTCTTCCTTTCCCCAAGGTGTTTTCTTTTTTATTCTTCTCTGAGTTGTTTCAGTGGGGATCTAGGGTAGAAGGAGTTTAACACTTAACTCCAATGCTTTTTTTGCCCAGGAATCTATAAAAAACATCTTTTACAGTTTATCATGTTGTGATAGTATATACTGTATGCTATAAATTTATTAAAAACAGCCCTTGTCTTTGTGGCAGAGGAGGAGAGATGGAAGAGCACGGGACTTGGTGTCAGAAGACGTATGCGCGGACCTTGACTCAGTCGCCTATGAACCATATAGTCCTGTTCATATGCTATTCAGTCTACTCATCTGTACAATGAAGTTGGATGGAATGGGATCACGTATTTGAAGCATTTTTAAGTTCTTAGAAGCTAAAAAAAAAAAAGTAAGAAATGGCAGTCATTTTTTTGATGTTCTTTCTCTTCTTGCATCTCAGAGGCTGGGCCGTTGGTATGGAAGGTATTCAATAAATCCTTGTTAGTTAGTTATTTGGAATGAATGTCTGGAAAATGCTGAAGAATGCCTAAGGAGACAAACAAGACTGATGGAGTAACTGAATATATTATTCTGCCTTCGTTGATATTTATGTTTATAAGCTTTCCCTGAACCCATGGCATTTTCTGCCTTGAAAGTGCCAGAGTTTAGCAACCACATTCACAGGTTCTCTCTGATCCCTCCCTCTAATCCTCATTATCCATTCCCCCAGCACTCAACATTGATTGTAAAAAGGTGTTCTTTTAAAGACTTTTTAAAATAAATGTAATTATCTACAGCTCAGTATCACGTTTAAAGTTGTCCCTCGATAATTTCTGGAGGCTGCAAACTACATTTAATTTCCAAACATTCTTGGAAGTCATCCAGTAAATGCAGGCGGGGAGGGAGTGGCCAGGGTACAGTGTGCTAGGGGATCGCGCCGTGAGTTGGCCAGTATCATTTATTATAGGCAATCCAGCAGGTGCGTAAATAACTCCTACTGGGAGGTTTTCCGCTCAGCTTCCCAAAATGGCTCCATTTCAACATCCAGCCGTGACGCTGTATTCTCAGAATTGGATTAGCTAAGCACTGGGCAAGGTAAAATCTACTTGAGTGATCCAAAGGAAAGGTTTGCTCCTACATCAACAGCCTTAGTATGAAATAGGCTTTTGTTCATTACAACTGGTAGGATTCAGCAGCTAATTGAAAAATACAGTTGTTTGAAGTTCTTTGAAATGTACAGATGTACATTTCATGTTATGTGGTTCCATCCTGTATATGTGGTTTCCGAGCACCTACTATGTGCAAGTCCCTATGCTGGGTGCTGTGGAGGATAAGGAGATGAGTGAGACCACACTGTGGCTTTCGGAGTCTACACACTGGTTGGGAGACAGAGGCATACGTATCATCTTATCACAGGACAGACTGAGAAATCAGAAATGCAAGCAAAAATGCTGTTGGGTTAGAAAGAAAAATTTGGAGGTGCCTCTTAGTAGAAGAAGAATTCAAATGAGGCATCTTGGATTTATTTAGTACATGGACAATTATTGAATGCCACGTTAGTTTCTAGCACTATACCATGAACACATGAAGGGCCAGTTTTAGTTGCTTAATCATTTACAAAGGATAAAGTTCAATGGGCAGAAATGGGAAGGGAGAGCACTACAGAGGGCAGGAATTGAGTTGAGGCATTGAAGCTGCATGGCATGCCCCAGAAATCAGGAGGCGTCGGCTGGCTCTGCACCAGGCTGAGTGGATGGGAGTGGGCGAGGGTGGGATTGTAGTGAAGGTAAGGCTGGAGGGTAGATCAGTACAAAGCTGCACAGAACTCTGAACACCCAGAAAAAAAAAAATGAGTTTTCCATTTAAATCACATTTTTATAAACCGACTCATTGTAAGTTTACCAGGACTGTTCTTTTTTAGGTGTAACAGCGGGAAGTATGCCGGTTTGGGAGCAGACCACGCTTTGAATTTGAGCTGTGTCATTCATCAGATGAATGACTTCACAGAAGTCAACTCAACCTTTCTCATACTCAGTTTTTTTCCATCTGTGAAAATGGGGTTTGTTCAGATTAAGTTAGGAGAGACAGGTGAAGGCACCAAGAACATTGCCCACCTTTGGTAGGTACTCAGTAAAAGTTGGTTTTTCTCCTCCCCGCTTCCCATAGGCGGGCTTTGATGAAGAAGACATGTCATTACCATCATGGAGTTTCCAGCCTCATTGCTAAGTTTTTTCTCAACTTTTTCCCAGTGGTTCTCAAACCTGAGTGAGCATCAGAATCCTCTGGAAGGCTTGTTAAAACACAGATTGTTGGGCCCCACCCCAGAGTTTTCTGATTCTGTAGCTCTGGGGTGGAGCCGAACACCTTGCATTTCTAACAAGTTCCCAGATGCTGCTAACGCTGTCGGTGCAGGGCCACCCTTGCAGGAGCTCAGCTTTATCACATTTTACCATAGGGCAGACCCTATTGGTTACTCACCCAATAGCCATCCTTCTTCCTTACTGACATGAATCGATCTGTGTGCTCTGTCAGCGAGGAGCCCAGTGTGGGGCTCTAACCCACGAACCGTGAGATCATGACCTGTGAGTCGAAATGAAGAGTTGGATGCGTAACTGACTGAGTCACCCAGGCGCCCCAGCACGGAAAGAGTCTTTGCTTTGTCTTCAACTTAGTGCCAGAAGATGTATGATGATGGGTCAAAAGCAGCCCTGGGCATCTCAGCTCCCTTGGCCATTCATTAATCTGAAGTGTCTAAAGAGATGTGAGGGTGGATCGGCTGAGAAAATCTCACAGGGAGAGGAGCGCCGACGCCTTGGCCATTCTCGCTAAATGTGGACATATTGCTAGAGCTACAGTAGTCATCTTGTGAGCAAGAGATGACAAACACGAGGAGGCCCAACATGCAAGGATGTTAAGACAGAAATACGGAAAGAACCGGGATCTCCTAAGGCATCACTGAGGTGCACTCCTTGAATTGCCTACCTGGACTGGTTCTTACGTGAGAAAAATATAGCCTTCTTTGTTGAAACCACCATAATCCGTCTGCTACTTGCAGCCAAACACACTCATAATTGATGCAACCTGTTACAGTTCTGTGATTTTGGTGGCATAGGTGTTACTGACCCCATGTCATAGGTGACAACAGCAGGGCTCAGAAAAAATGCAGGTGGCATACAGTGGTAGAGGTTAGATTCCAACTCAAGTTTCCTGATTGTAAGTCCTTGGCATTCTCCAATGACGTATAGCCTAACCATTCTAATTATTCCTCCCTCCCCAAATATGTACTATTCTGTTTTCCCTTCTATTAAAGAAGGAATTGGTAAGTCCCTACGTGTTCTGAGCTTTACTTGTCCCTCCATTGTTAGCCAGCTGGCTTCTGTCTGTCATTCGTTAATTAAGTAGTTAATTCTACCCACATTTACATATAGAAATAAAACCTTTGGACTTAGATACACCCTTTCTGTAATGGACGACCTTGCATTTGTTCATATTTTGTTCTTTACAGAACGAAGCAGTTGAAATTAGCTTTGTGTCTTAACTTACAGACATGGGCTTCAGTTATATTCCTAGAGTTTTAAAGATCTTAAGGTTCTAATCAAACACAAATTCTAGCGCCATATTAGAGATCTTCCAGAAAATGCGGCTGAACCCACGCTTCTTTATAAATCAATCCCAGCCTCTGACTCGGATATATTTTCTTAGCCTACCCACCCATTTATTATACATGGGCTCTCACAGCTCTGTGACCTCAAACTGTCAGGCTTAGTGTCAACTGGTTGAAGATACCAGTCTCCCAGTCACACTCACACGTATGTCTGTTTTTCCATTGCCTGATTACTACAATGGTCCTATGGCCCTCTGACCCCCTAGGGAAGACTGAAATCCCATTTACTACTAGCTCTCAGATCAGAGCTGGGTATTTATGAGGGAATCTAAATTACTTACCATCACCAACAGTATTTCCTTTAGTATGTGGAGAAACGTTATTATTTATCTCCATCAAATTGCCTTAAGTAGTTTATTCATTTGGCAAATTTTTATTGAATGTCCTGCATGCTAGAGTGATAGCAGTGTCATCTACCCATTCAGGTACTTACCCATGGTTTACAAAATCACTTTCATAGCACTAAAGGCTGGGAATTGCGTTATGATGCAGAGCAAAAGCAGTGCATATTGATGAAACATGCTTATCTCATTGTTCATATAGGTTAATAGAGTTATGTGTACATGTCTATATGTGGGTTTGCTTGGTCTTGCTACTATTATATGTTAACATATGAACAATTTTGTTCATACATACACATATGCTATTGCTTGAGTCTTATTACTATCTTTCTGGTTGAGGCCCTGACTGCCACATCTTACCATTTTCTTATTGCTACTATCAGGAACCAGGTAAGGACTCAGTTTGACGGGCTGTCTCCCCATCTATTAAGGAAGAAGAGATGGGTAAGTCCCAATTTGTTCTGAGCTTTCCTTGTGCCTCTGCTATCAGCCACCCGGCTTCTGATTGCCATTATCAATTATTTAAGTGATTAATTCTGCCCACGCTTACAGAGCAGAGTTCATCTAGCTTGGCACCTACTCAAAGTTTGGCACTTTGGAGTAGGTAGCGTTTAATACGCTGAGCACTCTGTCAGAAGGGGGTCGTGGTACAGAAATAAAATGTGCCCAAATCAGTGACATATAGCGCAGCAATCAAATGATAAATATTATAGGAAAAGAACAGATAGGAGACCAAAAGTGAGAGCGAGGACTTCTAGCAGGAGAATCGCAGACGGCTTCATGGCGGGGGTGGTCTGTGCACTGGATTGATTGCTAAAGATCCAGTGAGATTTGGGTACTTGGACTGAATCGGAGACTGGGGGTTGAAATACAGAAGAAACTCTCCTAACTCTGCACTTGAGAGACCGACAAACCTACCTATGAGATGCGGATAGTACTCATCAGCCAAGTCAAATCCTGTTACAGCGATGTGAAAGGGCTGCCCCCCGTGCTGGGATTTGCCTGGAATGGCTCTGGTACCAAACAGCTCACTTGCAGGGGCTTGGCAGTCCTTTGTGGAGAGGTTTGGGTGAAATGGTTTGCACCTTTGCTGGAAGGGGGTTAAGCCATATCCTTCTGAGGGATGGAGAAAAGCCAAATTATCTGGCCCTTGGAGAGTGCCCGCACATTCCCTGCGCAGAATGCTGGTGAGGTGTGTTTATATAATGCTCTTTCTATAGGGAGAGTACAAAGGAGACCGGAGGAGGAGGGGAGGAGGGGAGAGAGCAGACAGCAATAGCTCTCAGGGCTTGCAAGCAGCCCCTCCGACTTATCCAAATGTACAACGCGCTCCCCGCCCCAAGTTACGAGCAGCTGAATTGAATTAAAAAACAGTCCCTCCTTTGCTGCGACCTGGCCTGCCAAATTCTCAGCTGGCGTGAGTTTTTATAGCTCCGTTATAAACCCCAAAAAGTGAGGCATATAATGGAAACATTGACATAACTTGAACTCCTAGGAGCGACTTGTGCCCCTCTAATTATCCTTATGTTTCACTGCCCCCATTCTCCATTCTCTCCCTGCCGCGGCAGCTCTGCCTGACTGTCCAGGGGGCCGGAGGTTTGAAGCCAGGGTTTGCTGGGGAATAATGAGATAGTGTCTGCTGGTGGGAAGCCCCCTGTTCCATACATACGAGCCCCTCCCTCTTCCCTTCCTGCCCTTGTTCTACCCCCTGCACCACCTCCCCCCACAGTCCCCCCCCACCCACCCCCCAAAAAATGCAGAACAGTTCAGTTGGTTGTAAAAATTAATGAGTTCAGATACAGACTTGCCTTATTCCGGTCCAGCTGCGTAACCAGGGCGATTCCGACCAGCATTCTAGACGCTGACATCAGCTCCACACCCCGGTACAATGCTGCTCTGTTTGATCTCAGAAACAGATCAGGCTCCTGGGCTTTATACATCCTGCTTCCTCCCTACGTAGACTCATTTTATTACCCACCAGGAGAGCTCATCTCAACTGCCCCCCTCCCCCCCTCCACCCCAGGGCAGCCAATACCAAAGGATCAGGCACTACAGCTGACTCTTCTCTTACCAGCTGGACACTTTTATCCAGTTTTCCTGCTCCTCCTGGAGGATCCCCACCCCACAGGCGCTGACAACTCGTGGAGGATGAGCGTGATAATGATTTCACCACTTCCCATTTGCACGGCGCTTCACGATTTTACATGCACGTCCGTGCTTTTGTCACAGTGGCCCAGGACCACCCTGCAGGGAGGTGGTACACCCATTTTATAGGCAAGGAAAGTTTGGGAGAGCCAGTGAGTGACAAAACCAAGAACAGGTGACAAGGTCCTTGGCACCAAGTCCGAGGCTCATTCCATGGACTCCGGGTGTATACCTCTTGGTTAGGCACCAGGCAAGGTCGATTTCGTTTCTGTTGGGGAAGTGAGCTGGAAGGAAGCTCTGTGCACCCACCTTCTGTCGGACTTAGAGAGAGGGGCGGTGACAAATCCATGATGATCTTCATCTGTCACAGACTCCCCCTTCTGCAGAATGCTGCTTCCTCTTCAGCTGGTCCGAGAATACGTATGTCCCAGGGGACCAGACATGCCTTGTGCTCATGGTGGTCCCAGAAACACCAACTCTGGAGGTGCGTTGTAAGCAGCAGCCCCATGAGATTTCAGGGGAAGTTGCTAGAACAATGGCCAAACTTTTGAGAAATGAAACATAGAAGTATGAAGCGTATAGGTAGAACTCCATTCTGGAGTTTGGAGAGGTCATACAGGGCGAATGTTTTCAGCAAGTACAATGTAAGAGGGGAGAGGGGCATCGAGGTCTGTAGTAGTTTCCCGTAGCTACCATACGAAGTACTGCAGGCCAGGTGGCTTAAACAGTTGAAGTGCATTCTCTCAGGGTTCTAGAGGCTCGAAGGTGTCAGTAGGGCCACACCCCCTCTGACTTGGGGGAGAATCCTTCTCTGCCTCTTTCTAGCTGCTGGCAGTGGCCAGCAATCCTTGGTTTGGCCCCACATTACTCTGCCCCCATTTCTGTCCTCACATGGTGTTCTCCTCTTCTCATAAGGACTTATAAGAGGTGTTAAGAACCCCTTATGTTTGCGAGGCACCTGGGTGGTTCAGTCAGTTGAGCGTCAGCCTCTTGATTTCAGCTCAGGTCATGATCCCAGGGTCCTGAGACCAAGCCCCGAATCAGGCTCCATGCTGAGTGTGGAGCCTGCTTAAGGGTCTCTCTCTCTCTCTCTCTCTCTCGCCCTCTGCCCCTCATGTTCTCTCTCTTTCTCTAAAAATAAAAAAAAACTAAATAAAATAATAAAAAAAGAATCCCTTAGGCTTATTGGGGGATTTGTACACATGTTCATACACATCCTAATTCAATCTGCACAGCAACCCTGCAAATGGCAAAGAATCTTAATTCCCATGTCACAGGTGAAGAAGGGGCAATGAGGGAAGGGATGCCATCCGAGCTGCCAGGCTCGCGGGGGTGTCTCTGAGACCATCATTCTGACCATCTTCCATGTGACTCTGTTCACACTGTCCCCATGAATGGTCTCAGACAAGTCAACTAATGCACCAAAGACCCCAGCTGGTGGGCTGGTTCCAAAGTCCACACTTATTCCACCCCATCTTGCCTTTGGTGGACTTCGAACATAGCCTTCACCCGATCGTTGGCAACAGTGCTGGGAAGCAAGGCCAGCGAAGACGGTCGTCTCGAGCCTTCTGGAGCCCAGCAGCCAAATCGGAAGCACAGCCTGGAGGCCGTCACCCTGGGTCTCGTGCTCTGCCCTCTGGCCACGCTTCAGCAGTATCAGACAGCCTGGCTCCCTTTAAAGTTGCTTAAACTCGGGTTTATTATCGTCTTCCATCATTTCTAACTGCCTTGTGTCCCTTTCTTTTGCAGAGTACATAAACTCCGCATGTTTAGCTCTTGAAATAGATGTGCTGTGCAGTCTCGTGGTACTTTAGTGGCTTAAAATGTGAGTCTCTCTGCCAGCCGCAGTGCTCACTGTTGGAAAAAGTAGGCACCAGGGAGGCCGATGTTTGCTCCATTTTAGGGGGGGTTTTAAGGCATTCCTGAAACTGTCCAGATTATAAATATTCTGTCTCATTGTCCTCAGAGCTGCTACAATACTCCAGAAATGACCATGTTTCAACATCTAAGCTACAGATTTCAGATTGCCTCTGGTCCCCAGAAATGACTTCCATAAACAGCCTTCCACAAGCCACTGTAACGCCTCTGAAATGGGAACAACATGGTCACTCAACGCTAAAGCTCCGCCCTTCCAGAGACTGGACACGTAATGCTGTTTTCTGCCAAGGCTCTGATTTATGAGATGCTGTATGAGTTCTGCATTTAATATATGTGGCTGGCTGCCCTCGCTGCATACAATTTGCTGGTATTTTTCCCCCACACGATTAGACAGATTACATTTATGTTGTATATTTACTGTTTAGTAGACAGGCAATCCTCACGCTGTACCATGTGAATACACGGAAACGCGGAACGGTGATATTAGCACCACATCTTCTCTCTGCACGGTGCTGTGGCAACAGCAAAGTGAGAGCACAGGTCTGGTCTGTGCGAGCTTCAGGGGACACAGTTCTGTCCCTGCCTTTAAATAAAATTTGGAATAAGGAATGTAACTACCGCAAGTCTCATTTCTTAAGCAAGTGGTGAGTGCCCAACTGGGCACAGGCCGCCATGTTTGACTCTGCACTGAAATGCAACTGACACAGCCCCCACACTTGTGTGTGATGGCAGGAAAGGTCACATTATGAACAGGAATGACTGAATGAAGGCCAGGAAGAGGAAAGCCAGTGCTGCAGGAACTCAGAGGGAATGTGGTTATTTTTATGGGGCGTGGGGAGCAAAATCATAGAAGGCATAAAGAGGAGTTAACGATTGGATTGAGCCTCCAGAGAAGAGTGGGTTTTGGAAGTAAAGAAGAGGGAAATAGGAGGTAAACATTTCAAGCTGACGCAAAAATATGAGCAAACGCGCAGGGCTGAGACATCTTCAATGCCTGAACTGGGAAGTTATAACAGTGACCTGGGGTGACATTGGTGAAGGAGGGGCTGCTCTCTGCTTCTAAAGTCCACACACCAAGGGCGGAAGTCACATGTCAGGAGTCCCATCTTACTGTCACCTTCATGGCCTTGCTTGACGCCTAGAACAAACCTGTGAAGGACAGAAATTGCATGTCCCCGTTTTACAGATGAAGGAGCAGAAAAGCAGAGAGTCAAAAGGCAAAGACTTGTCCAAGCTGGTAAGTGTCTAAGCAAGGAGAGAATACAGGTTTCCTGAGGCCCAATCCACCCTTTTGCCAACTGGGCTGCACTGAGAAGTTGGTGCTCTTGACAACTATACTGGACCGACAGCGGACTGTCCAACTTTCTCCCAATTTTGTGCACAAAAATACTGATTTTTTAAAAATGTTTTATTTATTTCTAGGAGAGAGAGAGAGAGAGAGAGAGAGAGAGAGACAGCGTGAGCAAGGGAGGGTCAGAGAGAGAGGGAGTCACAGACTGAAACAGGCCCCAGGCTCTGAGCTGGCAGTCAGCACAGAGCCCGACGCGGGGCTCGAACCCCCGAACCGCGAGATCATGACCTAAGCGAGAGTCGGACGCTTAACCGACTAAGCCACCCAGGTGCCCCACAAAAATACTGATTATTATAGCTAATCTCTCCCTAAGAAAACATGCAACCTGGGCACATCTAATGGCTCTAAGTTTTATTGCCTCCTTATTTCCTCTCTTCTTAGTTTTATGTGGAAGATCAATGTGACTGGATTTTAGAAAACCATTTTCCCCTACAGGATATTTTCAATTGTTAAAATAAATACATAAATAACACTCCCACCAAAGGGGGTTTTCACTGTGGCGGCGCCAAGCTGTCTTCCATCTTGGGGGGATTTTCCCTTTGTTTCGCCGGTAATTACTGCAGGCCTGGGCTCTTCCGGGCAGGGCCGACGGGTCTTCTGGAGAATACTGACTTCACGTCTGGGCTCTTCAGTCCTTCCAAATTCGCCATGAGCATCACAAAGAAGCCGCTCCATCAGTTGCTCTCTGACAGATCGGCATGGATTAAATCCCAATCAGAGTATCTGGGAGCGGGCAAGATGGGGCTGTCAGGAGGCCCACGCTGTGGGTCTGAAGACTTTGACCGAATAAACACAGCCTAGAAGGGCTGGGGAGCTTGAAAGTAGAGCTGTAAATGATCCCATCTGTGATTCTTGGCTGATTATTCCTCTGGGGCCGACCAAACAGGAGGGGACCAGAAGAGAGGGTCTCTTTTTGCTTTAAACAAAGTATCGTTACACTTCTAGCATCTTCTTAGTTTGGGGTATTTTCCAAGTGAAAGTTCATTAGGGAGACACGAAAGCACGTTTTGCTAATGTCCATCAAAGAGTGGGGCTCAGTTTCAAAGCACAGAAGAAATACAATAGTGTTGAAGCAAATTACATGAAAAGGATCTTACGGCCCCGAGAAACAAGAAAGAAGCAGAGATGGGTGACTTGTTTTTTTTTTTTTTTCTTTTAAGCCAAACTTTATTGGGGGCAAAATAAAGTGAGTCTCAGGAAAATCTGGTATCTCCTGGACTGTCTTTTATTTACGTGGGGCAGCCTCAACTAAACACTCTGCAATGTTTGTAAATGTTTGGGTTTCGCTTTCCATATTTTCTCTTGTTGGCACCAAACCTGAAGGGCTCAGAATTCCTCAAACATGGCTCTTGCCCACAATGATGACTATTATTAACACGTATTGATCTCAAGGATATACAGAAACAGGATTAAGTGCAGATCCGGAGCCCAGGGATTAGGTCTGGCTGGTGAGTAGAATGTAAACAGGGGATGTCTGAGCGGCGGGGGCGCAGGAGAGGCTCTTTAGAGGTCCGGGCTGGGGAACAGGGTGGCTTTGTGTCTGTCCTCAGGCCAGGGAGCGGGCCCCGATGCCAGTGCGCATCTGCTGGGCTCCCTGGCTTGGTCAGTGGTCTGAAGAGGGTCAGAGGAATGTCCCTTCCCGGGGCTGTCCGCGGGTGTTGCATAGGTCTTAGGGCCACATGCCCCTCTGCAAGACGTTCTCCTTCAGCCCACGCAGTAGGGTATTTTCTCTGATCTTGCACTTTTCTGCTGAGGAGATCCCAGCTGCTCTCCGAAACGCTCCTTTGGGGGGGTGGTTTTTCTCCATTTTGGAAGGACCTGTCTCCCTTGGGTGCCGTGGGAAGAAGGGATGTCGTCAGCTTTTCCATCTTTGATTACTGTGAACCTCCCCCAAACACTCCTTTCAGAGTAAGGCCCTGGGTAGACATGAATGAGAAGCTCAGGGGGAAAAAAGTCTGCCGTAAGAATTCAGGCTGCAGCTCTGGGTAACATTAAACCGGATCCCAGGAGAGAGACTGAGACTGTGGAACATGACATCAAATGGACCTGCTCTCACCCAACTCATGAGGCCCAACTGGAGATGGATCTGGTCTGTCTGGAGCTCCCAGGTTCATGGTTTCATGTAGAGAGTCCTTTAGGTCAGGGTTGTCACTCAGCACCTTTGGTCTCAGTGGCAGGAACACAGGGCACACGGACCTGAGCCTTGGTGTTGTATGATAGTGGTTATCATCACTGGCTTCGGGATCAAAGATATGGGTTCAGATCCCAGCTATATGTGCTCAGTTTTCTCACTTGTAAAAGGAAGATAATATCATCTACCTGGGAGAGTAGCTTTGAAAAATAAATGTGATAATATGTGTCAGTGGTTATTTAAAAAATTTTTTAATGCTTTATTTATTTTTGAGAGAGAGATAGAGACAGTATGAGCAGCGGAGGGTCAGAGAGAGAGAGGGAGATACAGGATCCGAAGACAGGCTCCAGGCTCTGAGCTAGCTGTCAGCACAGAGCCCGATGCGGGGTTCGAACCCACGAACATTGAGATCATGACCTGAGCCAAAGTCGGACGCTTAACCGACTGAGCCACCCAGGCGCCCCTGGAAGTGGTTATTTAACACCGTGTCTGGGACTTAGTAAGTGCCAAATAAATGGTAGGTTTATTATTTCCGGCTGGTGGACTTTACCGAGAAGGGCGGGGGTGGGGGGACATTAATATTTAGGGAGCACTATGCACAGGGAGGATAGACTCCTCCCTCCTCAGCATGCTGCCAGCCATGGAGTTAAAGGTGGTACCTGGTACTAGAAGCTGAAGGTGGAAGAAATGAATTCCGTTTGTCCCTTCTTCTCCAATCTAATGCAAAAAGGCTGAAATGTGTGATTCTCCAGTGACTTCTTTTGTTCTTAGCCGATGTGAGTGCTTAAGCTTGCTTTGACAGCTGCGATCATTTTCAAGTCTAAGGGGAGAGAAGACTTTTGCCATCTCTTATGGCCAGACCTTTGATCTTGCCAAGAAGTCGCAAAGCCAGGTCGGACGCTTGGCAGGCAAACCTCTCCTCATCTTTCTGCTCCTGGCCCCAGCGTTTTTTCACTCATCCTTTCAAATCCAAGCTCTCAAAGCCTGAGAAAGACATCCTGAATGATCCTCTGGGCAACTCAGGGAAAGTGGGAATTAGTAGAAAATGTGAGTGAGTCAAACAGAGAGGAAGAGACAGGGAGACAACCAGTCACGGATTCATTCAACAACCATTCGTGAGGTACAGGCTGCGTGCCAGCCATGGCACTTGGTGCTAGGTTCACCGAGATGAACAAAACTCAGTGTTCAACCTCAAAAATGTAAAGGCCGTTTGTTTTCTGGGCGCTGTTTAAAGTTTGTAGGCATTTGATGGGTTGCATATTTAAGATTTGGGCAGTTTTTGATATATTTTATTCCTCAATAGAAAGCGAAATAAATAGTAGTAGATACATTCTAAATGCTAGATGCAGATGCACCTGGACTTTGTGGGGGAATGAGAAGAAGGAAGGTGTGTTATATGTCAGGGAAGGCCTCCCAGAGGGACAGGTTGCGCTCTTGGTGGAAGTTCCAGTGTGAGCAAAGTCGTGGAAGGCAGAACCTATGTGTTTTGAGCAGGAAACTATAAAGAACCCCGTGTTTTGGAGCATAAACTGGGGGGGGGGCGGGCAGAAAATGATGGGCATTGGGATAGGAGAGGGAGGCAAGACTTTGTGGGCCCTACCCCGTGGGTGACAGACGTGGGCCCTACCCCGTGGGTGACGGACGCGGGCCCTACCCCGTGGGTGACGGACGTGGGCCCTACCCCGTAGGTGACGGAGGTGGGCTCTACCCTGAAGGTGATGGAGGGGCTTGGAGAGTCTCCAGTCAAGGTGGGGGGGGGGGGAATGATCAGATCTGCATCGTAGACAGCAGGTGTGCAGGTGGCTCAAGACCAGAGACAGGGAAGCCAGTTTTGAGGCCACTGCCTTTTTCCAGAAAGATGGGTGAGAATTTGGACTAAGATACAAAGGTTTTTTTTTTTTAATTTAAATTTTAATTTTATTTGAGAGAGAGAGAGGGAGAGAGGAGCGGGGCAGAAGGAAAGAGAGAGAGAGAGAGGGAGAGAGAGAGAGAGAGAGAGAATCTCAAGCAGGCTCCACCCTCAGTGAGAAGCCTAACTCAGGACTCGATCCCATGCTCCTGGATCATGACCTGAGCCAAATTCAAGAGTCTGACACTGAATCGACTGAGCCACATGGGCCCCCGTCAAATACAGGTTTGTACAGAGGGCACATGTGCATGAGCACGCATGCGTGAGCACACACATTTCCAATCAAATGGAAGGTTTTCAGGTATTTTTCACAGAAAAGTCTATTTGAGTTCAGCAGGCACAAAGGTAGAATTGTGCAAGAAGAATTCACTCCTTAAAAAAATCTTTTTACCCATTAGGAGATTCTGAGGAGGAGCTCCTGCTAAGAATGCCTCCAACATCAGAGATAAGCAATGCACAACTTATGTCTCTTGTATTCTTGTTTTTGGAAACATTTGGGAGGAAGCAATTCTTCCGTATTCTTTCAGGGGCTTATATGTGGCTGCCTCTTCGCTGAAATATTTTCTGTTATCGACTTGCTTGGCACGACACTAGTCTGGGGAGGGAACACCCATATTAGCTCATCTTTTCCACCTTTAGTGATCCACTTCTTTCCTCATATGTTCTAGAAGAAACTCCCAAGCAGTGAAATTGGTGAAGAGATTTTTATCTCCTCTCCGCAACCCCAGATTGACTGCTAGGTTTTCTCACATCTTGTTTCTTTAAAACAGGAGACTGAAAGTTCCACTCATCTATTCCAGAACAGCAGCCGGCGTGTGCCGCAGGCCAGGCTCTGACAAGCGCTGAGCGGGGTGCCCTGGACTCTGGATGGGAACAATGAACTCGGGGACGTGGACTCAGAATGTTCATACATGAGGTCATCTATCCAACGTCTCAGAAGAATGTTGTTCCCCATAGGAAAACTGTTTCCCCAAGGGAAGAATCAGTAATGAGGTGTTGGCTGAGCCTAGATGTTGTCAGTGGAAGCTAGGATGCTGCGTGGTGTTGGAAGGTCCAGGTTCTAGGTCCGTATGAGCCATTTTTGAGGAGTGTGGCTTTGGGCAAGTTATTTCACTTCCAGTAGACCATTTTCTCATCATAAAAATGGTGTAACAGACTCTACCATTTTGCTCTTACAGGTTGTGCGATGTTGGAGGGTGGAACTATTTTGTACCCTGAAAAGTACATCTTGAAATTAATGGTCTAGTGTTAGAATTTCCTCCTGGACACTAACCAAAGCACCACTGAGGCAGCTCTCATTATAATAAAGGAGTTTGAAGAAATAGGGAGAAAGCATGCAAAATGCTCCCTCAATAATGCGAGAGTATACAACGATGGAAATCTTCCATTACAGAAAGATTTGTGGCAAATGTTTGCTGGCTTCCTTTCACTTTCTCCTTTTGCAAGGCCTGACAAACTAATTTCCACATCGGCCAAGGCAGAGACCCATGGGAAAGTGGGAACTCGGCCTCATTTGAAGGGAGGGCTGACCTTGGTCGCACCACTTGGGTTGGGGTCTCAGTCATGCCCTTCACTCCTCGAGGGTAGCTGGGTAGGTCTCTTCACCAGTCTGGGCCTCAGTCATGCACGTGTGTCATGCGTATATTGGTTAGGACATTATTATGATTATATATTAGGGTATATTAGATCCACTTACAATGGATTCTGTACTATCCCCAGACATGTAGTCAGTAATGCCTTCTAGGTCCTGAAGAGTGTCATACTGTGAATAAACGGGTTCCCGGCGCAGGAATTCCTGTCCAGGAGTCACGCTAAGTCTCCGGCTCCTGCTCCTCACGGTGGCCCAGGGATTGAAAATACCACAGTGGCTGCTTGGGGGCCCAGCCTGCCCGCAGCGCAGGAATGTGGCAGGTGCATACACATGCCATGTTTGCCTTTTGTCCTAAGTCTGAGGACGCAGCAAGGGAAGGATTTGGGAGGGAAGCGGTCGCTCTACACAGACACCGAAGGCCAGGGCGGTGGGAAGAGTTTCCCTTGTGAAGGAGCAGGCTGACAGCCAAAACCTACCAAGGGGATGAGCATTACTCAGAGGGTGGGTCCGGTTCCCATTTTAGTCCTGAAGTAAATTCTCCAGGCCCTGTTGTAGTTGGCTAATAGCAATTCTCAAACCACAGGCTCCAGAGATATGAGCCAGTATTCCAGGAGAAGCCACCCACGGGAGAGGGAAGACAGAGGGGGAGAGCCTGGCCCTGGGTCCTGTGTGTTGGGTCTGATTGCTTCAAATGGAGGGTTACTGTGCCCTCCAGTTGAGGGTGCATTCGTAGGACTCATAGGAAGCCCAGTCCATGCCCACAGATGCTCACATGGCAGGGAGTTGGACTTGCTTTCTCCAAAGTCAACATCAAGAGGACCAAGGGAGTCATGGGGACCCTTGGAAGGTCTTCCTTCTGGGCTCCCCCCTCCGAGCCCCCATGCTCAGAAAGACCAGCCCACCACTTAGGAGCCTTGGTTTGGATGGCTCTCCAAACCCCTGGTCAGATTGCTATCTTTTAACTAAAACATAGGGTTCGTTGAATTCTCTACCAGACTTCATTCCAAACAATTATGTTGGCATGTTATCTTACTATTTCCTTTGGAGGGTTTTTCCACGTTAAATTTTTTTTTTTTTTTTTTTGCTGGGTCCTGTGAATGACTAGATTGAGAAATAAAACCTCAAATCAGTCAGGAAGCAAGAAGGTTTGAGCAATGCCTGAGTGTCGGCGACACGGATGCCCTCCTGCCCATGGAACAGCAAAGAGGGCGGGCACCCTAGACAACACAGCTTGGGACGCCTTTGGCAAGGCGCAGAATCTGAGAGGGTCGACCTTGAAGCCACCTGTCCAGTCCCCTGCCTTAAGGTGGGGCCACATATGAATACTCGGGCCCTTCAGTCCTTGCAAACACAGAGCCCCGCACACCCACACACAACCTCACACACACACTGCACATTTGTATGCAGTATCGCATCCTCCCCCATAACTCACAGCAATTAGGAATTGAATTCCCCAGTTTTCTAGGCCGATCCTAGGGACCTCGCAAAAAGGACTCTTGAGAAGGAGAAAGAAATTCCACACTGGTGAGGTTAGGGCCACAGTCCTTAACGGCGAGGTGGTTTCTTGGAGACCGCCTCCTTTAGAAAGGGAAGGGTCCTGTCGCTCTCGGAAGCCCTGAAGGTTGGAGCCACGCTTGCTTGCTCGGGTGGGGCTGGGCTTTGGGTAGCTGTGGGTTTTACCTCCTGAGCACCCCTCTTACACTGACAGCCCAGGGTCTTATCCTTTACTCTGTTCTCCACCCACCTCTGAAAACCTTCCATCTCCGATGCTACTTCAAAGTCCCCTGGAAAGCCAAGTTGCCAATTAGGCCTCTTTGAGGCCGGTTCTCATTCCTTCCCCACTAATTGAAATGTTACTCCTTTTACTAAACCCATAAACCACCCAAACACAACGGTCTTCCTCATTTGCATTGTAACAATGTCCCTAATGTGCTTCTAAGAGCTTTACAGAAAGGCGAACCTTTTCTCCTCTCCCTGTATGAACTGTCAAAAGCAATTCCGAGGCAAAGGCCTTCATTTCCATCCCTATACAGCTGCTCATTAGCTAAGGTGGAATAAATTCCTTTTATTCTGGATTCATTTCCCAGGATGATAATGTCTTTTTTGTCTCAGGTCACTGTTCCCAAACTAGGCCTTAATTGCTGATAGTAATGGAGTTAATACATATTTACAGCCCAGGAAGGTTAAAGAAAGTCTCCCCTCGTTTTATTTGAGACATTTTATTTAACCTGCAATAAAATCATTAGCAAGTTGTTCGCGTTAATTCTGTCTGCCCTTTACCTCGTCTCTCTGTTCCTTGGGAAAGTGGGCTTTGGTTGGGAGATAGGTTCTTAGCTGGATAGACTGGGGAGCCCCAGACCTCACTTCTTCACCTCTAGAATCTCCACTATTGAGAGAGGACGGCTCTTCTTGGTGAAAGCAGATAGTTTGGGGCGACGGAGCAGGCTCCCAGGCCCCCAGCCAAGGAGCGCAGGCGCAGGCGGGGTGATGAAACCCCATCAAAGCCACAGGGCCCCGCTGAGCTCCTGAATCAGCTCACACCAGTAACTCGAGCCCCAAGTGGCCCACAGGCTGGGCCCCGAGCCCAGGTGGCGGGCCATGCGACCGCCTGGCCTCTGGAGTCCGCCCAGGAAAAGGGGCTGAAAACGGGGCAGGAGGAGGGCTCAAGGGCGAAGGCCAATGCCAGGGAAAGCCAGGGGGTTTCCAGACTTCACTCTGGGAGGCCCGAGGGCTTGCCTGTGACCCTCCCTCTCCTTCCCAGAATCCTCAGGAGGGAGGCGGAGGCCCTCTTCACCGTGGGGTTCCAGATCTCTTTACTCCGCTGGGAGGAAATGGCTTTACCGAAATGACATGGGCTCCAGTCAACCTGCCTGTGTGACCCCCAGAGTGCCGCTCCCAGGTGCCAGAAGCTTCCTTCCTCTCTCTCTTGTTTTGCCTGGGCCCCTGGCTACTTTTCTTTCTGATGGATCCAGAAGGAGCAGGGCCTGAGGAACGGACCAGACTGGGGCAGAGTTCACAGCCATTCCCTAGAATCCATGCTGCTGTGTCTGTTTCCTGGGCACACATCTTGACCACATTTCCCAGTTCCCTCTGCATTTAGACATGTGGAGGGGGGGCGGGGCAGTGACCAGGGCGTTCTCCATGCTCCTTGCCCTGTCCAGCTGCCTGGGAGGGGAGGTGACCCGGTAGGCGATTTTTGAAGCCAGATGTTAAAAGTGGCCGAGGCTCAGTCAGCTCAAGAGATGCGCGGCAACAGTTGTCTTACTCATCCTATGCACCAGCATGAAGGAAATATCCACGCGACACAGTCTGACACGTATAACCCTACAGTTGCGGCGTTGACTTCTCCTCCAATGCTCATCCACGAGCCCCTCTCCCACTCGTCTCTTAAGGCTCAGCTCGGATTCTAGCCCCTCTGTGGAGTCTTCCCACAGGCGCAGAAAACACAGATGTAGCCTGGGCCAGCCCTTCATCCATGGGCTCCAAACAAAGCCACCTTTGCCTACCTCTGGGCAGACGGAGCCAAGCAGGAACTTGGGACATGACCAACTGGGTGTGATGTAGAAACTCGGCTTGAAGGCCCAAAGTCTCCAAGCCAAAGGTGGCTCCTCGGAGACTGTGATTTTATAATTCTTTGTTTCTGAAATCAGCCTCAAGAGCCCCGGATGAGGAAAATAAGCCCTGAGCTGACTTCTCAGGCAGCTCAGCACGTTAGAGATAGATCGGGCCTCGAAGAAATCATCTGCCCCTTTTCCTGACAGATGAGGAGAGACTGAAGCCTCAGGTGGAAGAGACAGAATCAGTACTCCGCCTCCGGACTGTCATCTCGGTGTTCCTTAATTGCTTTATTTAAGCAAGCTGTTGATGGGTGCTGTTGCCAAGTTGCCCTTTGCATCTCCTGGCAAGTGCGCTCAGAATTACTCGTGCTTTTCAGTTCACCAAGGTGGTTAGTCCTTAGTCTGCTCTGTTTCAGGGTTCTCAAACAATACTGCCCCCCTCCGTCCTCCCTGAGCACTCTGTGTCAAAATTCACGGCGCTGGCTTCCAGCACGGGCGTGTTGGGAAGCACCGACCTTTCCAGGGTTAACTGTTCCATGTCCCTGCGGCTCATTCAAGGAATGTGGACTTATTCCTTTGCTCTGTAGCGAGCGGTTGGGACAGGCAGAAAATGCAGCATCTCCAGACCATCCCCTGATTCTTGGTGGTGTGGTTCCCTTCGTGGGGCAGAAAGAGTCCGTGGGGAGAAATTCCATCCCCATTTTACAGAGGAGGGAACCGAGGCTCAGAGAGGTTGGGCCCACGGCTCTACGAGATGTGATGCCTTCTTTCTAATTCCTCCCACACCGAGTTCTGCCCACTTGCAGAGTCACCCATCTGAGTGAGAAGTTTCTCTTTTTCTCTAAGTCACCAAAGAAAGTGACAGATGAGTATAATTCGGGGATATATTTTGGAATTTAAAGCTCAATCAACCACCACTTCTCTTATTATTTTCCAAGGCATAGAATAGACTTCGTTTCCAGTGGTAAGTTTTTAGAGTCTAAGGGGTGCACTGGTCTGAACTTGACATCCGACCTGACGGAGGGGCTGATGTCAGTCTCTACTCTGCAGCCTCACTCTGTCAGCATTTTTCTAGATTGTTAGAGCCGGTTCAAACCCACGCTTCTGCCCTCACATCCTTCCTTTCAGGAAGCTGTAGGGGAATCAGAATCTTGGAGGCTTGGCTCAGGAAGGCTCCTTACAGTCATATAGTCGAATGTTCTTGTCTTTGGAAGGATGGCTTCAGCCCCTAGCGCGTTGGTGGCAGGGCTGGCCTGGTGTCCAGTGCTGTGTGGAGAACTCATGATGGGGAATCCAGATGAGTTAGTGACTCCATACACCAAGGAAGGAACAAGGATTTTCTTTAGATCTCTTAGCGTGGAGCAGGAAAGAGGCTATTCCTTGGGAGATATGTCACATGCCATCCCGTTTACACTTCATTGATGAACTTGCCGCCTTTTTGGAATCCTGAGGTCTCTTCTCTGGGATGGCTCTCTGCATCTTTCTGATTCATCTCTCCTGTTTTCTCAGCAGTTCTTTTTTAGCTTGTGAAGAACGGGGGAGGTGGTGGCATGGGTGTGTGTATGTAGTAGTGGGTGAGAGTCACTCAGACCCTAGAGCCAGAGGAGGGATTTTTTTTTCCAAAACAAAAAACAAAAAACAAAAAAACCCCAAACCTTTGGAAAGCAGGGAGCAGAGGTCTAGAAAGGAAGAGGTAACACCCTGGGGGTAATCTATAACACTCTGGGAAACGTTTTTCTCGTTTTCGCATAAGTATGCAAAAAATCTTTCGATCTCCAACATCCCCATGAGATAAGTGATCAGATCTCAGTTATCATGGCGAGGAGATCTGTGCTCAGAGCAGTGGCTTGCCTCAGATCACGCAGCTGGTAAGAAGCAGAGGTAGCCCTTGAATTAGGATCTGTATAACTCAAAGCCGAGTTTCTTTTCACATCAAACTGCCTCCCTGAGTACATAGAACCATAAGCAAAGAGGAACAATCACCCCCAATGTGTAACGTGAGAAAAATGAGTCTGTAAGGGTCAAAGGCGAATAATACTGCAGTTTCTGATCACAGAATTGTGACGACAATTTCCACCTGAGCCATGTGAAATGGTATACATCCAGGTATGGTCCTCAAAAGACCAGCGTCCATTTGGAGTTATGGCTGATTCTTGTGTCCAGGAGGGAATGGTTCAGAATGAGCCCATGGGTGAGGGCTGGGTTAGGTGGTATAGACGATGAAATCTGAAGGATCTGAGAGATGCTGCTTAGCTCTGAGTCCAGGCTGTGTGCCTTAATTGTCTTTGCAATAGGCCACGGATCTTATATTACTTAACAGAACCTCTTATGGTCTGGAAATAAGAAAAACCCAAACCAATTGCCAACCACTATGTTGCAGTAATTGCATTTACTTAACCGGGGCAGGGCTCTCTCCCCTTGGAGAACGAAGCCGGAGCCAATGTAATCACTGGTCAGATCTTCTCCTTACAATGGTCTGAGTGGGAGCCTCTCCCCTCAGTGCTACCTCCAAAAGGAACGGGGATAAACACCCTGTAAGACAGTCGGTCTCATTTTGTGGACGTGAATTCAATGGCTCGCAGCTCCATTCTACTCATCCTGGCTCCAGCTTAAGTTTTAAAAACTAATTCTCTCTGCATTAATCTGAAAAGATCCTTCAAACAAAAGCTCAACATCTGAGTCTATTTACCGAGTGTGCAGCTGTGTCAATTGGCCAAGACAAAGAGAGGCTTCCTGGTCAGCCCACAATGGGCTGCAGGTAGTCTGGCAAACAGAGAAACACAAGACAGGGTCCTTTCATGAGCCAGCGACCCTCCTTCCAATAAGGAAGAGAGGAGCTGAGAGGTCAAGAGAAAAGGAGCCCTGGCCACCCCCGCCCTCAGCATGCACACAAGTGGGGACTGAAAGATATGATCTGTAAGCCCATCAATTAGGGCTATTAAAAAGGTAATTAGCCCTCTTCCATGGAAACCAAGGACAGAAATGTGAAAAGGGGGAAATTCGTTTCCATGTGGTCACATTTTAATGTGACCCCCACACTCCAGTAATGAAGCAAGATGCTATTGTGGGGAATCTCACTCGGTCAGTCCTAATGGGACGGGGGTATCAAGTCAGTTCAAGGGCTGTCTGAGAACAAAAATAATCACTAGATTTTATTCTTGAAAAATACTTCTTTTCTGCTATCAATCAAACACTAGATTCCAATCAGGTGGCCAGATTTGGGAGGCCTGGGAGGAGCTGAGTCATTTCCTTTCTAGTTGCCTTTCCTGAAGAGAATCATGGCAGGAGATGAAATCTCGAAACGTCAACAACGAACAATTTGTCTTAAATTCTAGTAAGTGTGAAATTCAGAATTAGTGTTTTTGTTCTTTCTCTTTTCAAACACATGTGGCTATTTTGGTGAGAAAACCCGAGAGAGAGAGAGAGAGAGAGAGAGAGAGAGAGAGAGAGAGAGAGAGAGAATGAACAGGGGAAAGAGTTGTCTGATAATGAGATGTGAAGTCATCTATTGAAATAGATCTAAACTATATGGTGCTCTGTGAAACCCTGGCCCACTTGACAATGAATGTACTTATACATATTTATATTGTCTGTGCGTGTTCTTGTGCGCATGCTTGTAAATAAAGGATAATTTGATTTTGTTTTGTTTTTCTCCACTGTCTCCTTCCTTCCTCCTTCGCTTCCCCTTTGCACTTTATTGAGGTGAAATGTACATACAGTGAGATGTACAGATCTTAAGTGTCCGATGGGTGTATCACACCCTGTTAATCCACACAACAGTCAAGGTATACAATATTTCTATCACCTCAGATGTCTTCTGCCCCCATTTAGTCAATAACCATCCATCAGGCAATCACTGTTCTGATTTTATTACTATAGATTCATTTTGCATTCCATAATAATGATATCATATGGTATGAATTCTTGTTGTTTGGCATCTTTTACTCAAAATAGTAGTTTTGAGATGCATCTGTGATTGAGTGTAACATTCGCTGTCTTTTAGTTATACATGGTTTCCTTTGTCTGACTGCACTATAATGTACCTATTTTTGTGTTAATTTCAGTTTTAGACTATTATGAATAAAGCTACTGTAAGCATTCTTGATTAAGACTTTTGGTGGGCATATGTTTTTATTTCTCTTGGGCAATTACCTAGGAGTGGAATTGTTGAGTCATAGGGTAGCTCTATTTTTAACTTTGTAAGGAAATGCCGGTTTTCTGAAGTGGTTATACCATCTCACCCTTCCAAAAGCAATGGAAGAGGGTTTTAGTAGTCCCACGTTGTTACAAACATTTGCTGTTGTCAGGCTTTTTAACATTAGCTGTTCTAGTAGGTATGGGGTGGTAAGCTCATTTGAGCTGTAATTGGCATTTCTCTGATGACTAGTGATGGCAAACAGTTTTTCATATGATTATTACCATTTGCATATCTTCTTTCAGGAAGTTTCTGTTTGAGTCTTTTGGTTATTATTTATTGGTGTGTCTTATTAATTGTAGGTATTCTTTTTATATTCTGGATAAAATTTGCCTTTTAAAAAAAGTTTATTTATTTTGAGAGAGAGCTTGCCAACATGAGCAGGGGAGGGGCAGAGAGAGACAGAGAGGGAGAGAGAGAATTTCATGCAGGCTTCCCTCTGGGCCCTATTTGGGGCTCAATCTCATGACCTTGAGATCATGACCTGAACTGAAATCAAGAGTAGGAAGCTTAACTGACTGAGCCATGCAGGTGCCCCTAAAATTCGCTTCTAATAATAGGTATAGCAAACATTTCCTCTTGATGTGTGGCTTCCATTTTCATTGTCTTTATATTTTAAATATTTATTTATTTATTTTTATTTTTTTTTTAACATTTTAAAGCTTATTATTGAGAGACAGAGAGAGAGAGGGTGAACAAGGGAGGGGCAGAGAGAGGGGAAGACACAGAATTTGAAGCAGGCCCCAGACTCTGAGCTGTTAGCACAGAGCTGGATGCAGGGCTCCAACTCACAAACTGTGAGATCATGACCTGAGCTGAAGTCAGACACTTAACTGAGCCACCCAGGCGCCCCTAAAAACCTCAATCTTGATGAGGCTCGCGTTAAGGATTTGTTAGAGTGGGTCCATTTCAGTTTTGTGTTTTGGGCATGGTCCTTATTCTATGGCATGGTCCTGCTTTGGCAACACCTTCTCTGAATAGGTGTTGAATTTCTGGAATCTCACATAAATGCATGAGGTGCTCACCAAGCTCTTTTCACTCTGCATGGCTGGAACTCCCAAGTCTCTCAACATTAAGGACCTCTGGTATCTCCATTCAGATTTCATTCCCACCAGATGTGTTCTCTGATAGGCCCAGGGGAGTTGTGTCTGGTATATTTGCAGACTTGCTCTCGGCCAAGAAGCCAGAGGCCCTCCCCAGTATAAACTGCCGGCACCCTTCCTGCGTAGCTACGCCTTCCTTGCCTGGTACTTTGCCCTGCGAATTCCAGCTGCACCCCCGAATTCCAATCTCGGCCTCCTCAACCAAGCATGTTCGTCATACTCTGCTTGTACTCTCCCCCCTTGTGTGAGTACCTGGGAACCGTTCCCTTGCAGAAAGCCACGTTGTGTGCAGAGTTTACCTCTCATGTTCCCCTTCTCTCAAGGCTCACAGACCTGCTGTCTATTGCTCAATGACAGGAAAGAGTTGCTTCATATATTTCCCCCTGTTTAATCATTACTTATGGTAAGAAGGCACATCGATCACCAGCTCGCTCCGTCGTGGCTTCCGAAGGAATTGTCCCCATACATTCGTTTGTCAAACCATCGTCCAAACCAAGAACGTACTTGTTATTTCCTTCATTTCTCATGGGCTTAGCCCAGGGTAAAAATCGTATTATGAGGAGTTCAGAAAAATCACTAGGTGATTCTTACAATACTTGTCTTTCAATTTCCTCAAAAAAAGCACAAGACCAGAGCTTCTAAAATTTGGGGCCAGGCTTTACTAGTGCTTTCCAGGCCAGCATTTCCAAACTGTTCTGAGAAGTTCCAGCTCTACAAGAAGTTAAATGGTACTGTGTGTATAAAGAGTTCTCTGGTCAAATTCTTTGAGGGCAAAGTTGTCTCTGATTTTTCTTCCTGGGGGGGGGGGGGTCACACACACATTAACATATTAAAGACTCTGACCAACCTGTTGAAAATGTTCATTACCTCAAGGTTTCCCAAACGTAATTGATTCGTGGAACTTGCTCATCAAATATTGCTTACTATTGGGAATATATGCTCCTTTGGTTCATGGATAATCTGACTTTGTATCTATTTTGCCACTGTTTTGGAGAAATATTACTCAGAAGGGAAAAAGAGAGCATTTAGGTTTGGCAAGTCAGTCAAAATCAAGGCTGCTAATGGGTATTTAGGCTGAAACTCTTTGGTAGAGTCAATTAAATAAATAACTTAGAGCTCTCCACCAAACTATGTGTCTGGGTTTCACATCCTTAACATGCAAACAAGGTGTTATAGGAAAAGAGACTTTTTCTTTTAAAACTGAGGGACTCAGATCAGCATATTTATTTTTTCAAGCCCTAGCAATTTAGAAATGTAATGTTAGCCCATAAAGCCTTACCTTCAAAAGTATTTCACACATTACTGTATTAAAACTTTTTTAATGTTTATTTTATTTTTAAGACAGAGAGAGACAGAGCGTGAGCAGGGGAGGGGCAGAGACAGGGAGACACAGAATCTGAAGCAGTCTCCAAGCTCTGAGCTAGCTGTCAGCACAGATCCCAGCGCAGGGCTTGAACCCACAAACCATGAGATCATGACCTGAGCCAAAGTCAGACACTCAACCGACTGAGCCACCCAGGCGCCATGCACATGACTGTATTTTTTTTAGATAATAACCCTCATATATAACTTCGTTAGTCGTTTATGTACCTCCTCTCCCCAGAAACACGTTGGGAAATGTTTTCCAGCTCAAACATCTTTTTAAAATCAAATGACATCATATAGGTCAGTGAATGTTGTTCTATAAGGCAGATTGGAAATACTCCATGTCTCCATAAAGCCATACTCCATGGCTGCAAAGTTCAACATGGTCCTCCCTAAAAGTAAGCACCTGAAAATGTGAGTGCAACGAAACCCCAAAGCATAGCACTGCGGATGCCAGCTGGTTTTCAAATCTTCTCTCCGGGGGGCTGCCTTGGATGGGCACAGCAGGAGGATTTCCCAGCAGGCTGACTGTCTTACCTCATTGCTCTTTGTTTGCTCCAGATTTGGACTTGAAGGCGGAGGCGAATTGATGTATACCTATTCATTTAACCCGTTCATTTATTAATTTGAAACTGATTTACTGAGTGCCAGTTACAAAGCAGACACCATCCCAGAGGTGCTAGGATGTAGTCACAGACAAAACCCAGTCTCTGCCCTTGTGGACTTTCCATTCTAGTGAGGTTCAAGTTGCAGAGAGACGTGCGACAGGAAACAAGAAACCAGGTTCAGAGGCTGGAAGGTGACTCCGAGGAAATGGGGTTACATGGGGTAAATGGGAAGATCTTCTCTGAGAAGTAACACTTAGGCAGTGACACAGACGAGAGCATGAGCCAAAGACACATTTTTTTTTTTAACAAATAGTTTATTGTCAAGTTGTTTTCCATATAACACCCAGTGCTCATCCCCACAAGTGCCCTCCTCCATGCCCATCTCCCCCCTCCCCCCCACACCCATCAGTCCTCAGTTTGTTCTCAGCATTCAAGAGTCTCTCATGGTTTGCCTCCCTCCCTCTCCCCACTGTTTCCCCCCTTCTTCTCCCCCATGGTCCTCCATTAAAATCCTCCTAATCCTCCTATACATGCAAACATATGGCATCTGTCCTTCTCTGCCTGACTTATGTCGCTCAGCATAACACCCTCAAGGTCCATCCATGTTGCTACACAAGGCCAGATGTCATTCTTTCTCATTGCTGTGTAGTATTCCATCGTGTAGGTAAACCACATCTTCTTGATCCATTCGTCCGTTGGTGGACACTTAGGCTCTTTCCATGTTGAGCCAAAGACACATTTAGCGAAAAAGCTTTCCAAGCAGAGGAAACCGCAGGTGCAAAGGCCCTGAAATTGGGGGCTTTTGATTGAATCCAGTGGCTCCCCACTGACTGGATACATCAAATTCACCAAGAAAGCTTAAAAAACAATTCATATTCCTGGCTCCAGAGTCTCAGAGCCCCCAATTCAGTAAACTGGACTGGGGCCCCTGCAACTCATATCATTTAAAAATCTTCCTCAAAGGTTTGGATGCTTAGCCCAGTTTAAGAAACTCTGATCTTTCTTTCTTTCTTTCTTTTTTTTTTTTTTACAGTTTATTGTCAAATTAGTTTCCACATAACACTCAGTGCTCATCCCCACAAGTGTCCTCCTCCATGCCCATTCCCCCTCCCCCCCCCATCCATCAGTCCTCAGTTTTTGTCAGCATTCAAGAGTCTCTCATGGTTTGCCTCTCTCCCTTTCCCCCACCATTTCCGCCCTTCTTCTCCCCCTTGTTCCTCCGTCAAGTTCCTCCTAATCCTCCTATACGTGCAAACATATGATATTTGTCCTTCTCTGCCTGACTTATTTCGCTCAGCATAACACCCTCAAGGTCCATCCATGTTGCTACACATGGCCAGATTTCATTGTTTCTCATTGCCATGTAGTATTCCATGGTATAGATAAACCACATCTTCTTGATCCATTCATCTGTTGATGGACACTTAGGCTCTTTCCATGTTTTAGCTATTGTGGAGAGTGCTGCTATGAACATTGGGGTACATGTGCTCCTATGCCTCAGCATTTCTGTATCCCTTGGGTAAATTCCTAGCAGTGCTATTGCTGGGTCATAAGGGAGTTCTATTGTTAGTTTCCTGAGGAACCTCCACACTGTTTTCCAGAGGGGCTGTACCAGTAAGAAACTCTGATCTTATGACTGACCTCATTTTACAGACGAAGACGCTGCAGCCCAGAGAGGAGACATCGCAGAATGAAATCATGATCCACTCAGGTCTAGAAACCACAACCCCACACTCCCAGCTGGCACCCCCTGGCTCTCATCGCCCGCCCACCCTCATCAGCCCGCCCTCTCCATCCTCAAAGGGAGAGGTCAATGTCGATAGAAATGCTCTCCTCTAATAATAGCTGCTATTATTATTATTATTATTATTATTACTATGAATAAGAGCTACCATTTACTGAATATTGGCTTTATTCCAGGCGTTGCATGAAGCACTTTATTATTTTTTTTTAATATTTTTATTTATTTCTAGGAGAGAGAGAGAGAGAGACAGCGTGAGCAGGGGAGGGTCAGAGAGAGAGGGAGTCCCAGACTCTGAAACAGGCTCCAGGCTCCGAGCTGGCAGTCAGCACAGAGCCCGACGCGGGGCTCGAACCCACGAACCGCGAGATCATGACCTAAGCGAAAGTCGGACGCTTCACCGACTAAGCCACCCAGTCGCGCCCCGTGAAGCACTTTAAACACATTAACCTTTATTTTTTTAAATTTTTTTCTTTCTTTTTTTTTTAAGTAGTTTATTGTCAAGTTGGTTTCTATATAACACCCAGTGCTCATCCCCACAAGTGCCCTCCTCCATGCCCATCACCCCCGTTCCCCTCCCCCCCCCCATACCGATCAGGTCCTCAGTTTGTTCTCTAGAGACTCTTGAATGTTGAGAACACATTAACATTTAATTCTCACATTAACCTTATGAGACTGGTGTGCTTAGTATTCCCACTTCGTGTGAGGAAGCCGAGGCTGGAGAGGTCAAGTAACGGGCCCAAGGTCACAAGCTTGGATGAAGCCAGACTATCTTCCTGCAGAGTTTACGATCCTGGACTCACAGGATTATTACCTCCTGCTGACCTGCAAGAACCGTAGGCTGCTCCTTACTGCTGTGATTGACGTGCGCCCACAGGACACCTCACTTCCTAGTCCTGTGCACATCCCAGTGACGCCTGCTGTATCCTCGTGCGGGCGGCTGGGAGCGCACCCACAGCCAATGGTATGCGAATTCAGGCAGTGGAGTCTGTCCCTTTGGACAGTCTGCATTCTGAATGTGAGTTATTTTCTTCTAGAAACTTCAAGTGATTCGGGTTTCCTTCCAGTGATTTTAAAAATCGGGCTCTGCTGAGAACACGGAAGGGCTAAGCTGGTGTGCTCGCTGCGTGCTGATGGCGAAGCTCCGCACATCCTCTGAGTCGGGGCTGCGACCGAGTAACGCATCCCCGGGACTGCTTCCCTGAGGCCGAGTCATTTATCTCACCGTGGGAGACCCCGAGAGTGAGGTCCAAAGATGAAGATGGTGTGATCTCTGTCTTTTAGGAACTCCTAAATAATTGTAATTCACAGCGAAATGTAGCATTAGTCCATCAGAATGCATTGAAGGTCACGGTAGTTCAGAGCAGCCAGTATCTCCTGAGAAGACCAGGAAGAATTAGGTGGACCTGGGTTTTTATTTCAAAAGTACTCATAGGAGAAGGGAACTCTGAGACGAAGGAGCAGCCTCAGGAGAATCTCAGACATGGGCCCTAGCATGAAAGGTAGAGGGAGAATACCAGAGTTAGAAAAAAACGCATGTAGATCTCATTAGAGGTGTAGCTGGTGTAGTTCCACAAGCCAGGAGCTCAGGGTGAGGCAGACTCCATGATACAGCTTTACTAGCTTTGTGGCGCATTGTCCTCCAAATACCCAGACCAGTAGCACAAAAGACACTGCACTGGGATCTTTAGCAAATAGAATAGAGTGCCTGGTTCGCTAATTACTATAATTCCTTTCAAAATGCGATGGTGGTATTCAATTTTTGTTATTCGTAATAGAGTTAACAACAGATTAAAATTGGGTACAAAAGGAAGGCATTGTTTGGGAGGCTGGACTCATGTGATTCGTCAGATCCATTCCAGCCCTGACATGCCGTGTCTACACATCCAGCGCCGATAGGTCAGAACTTCAGTACTGGTGTGTCCAAGCTGCATTGTGTGAGCTGTGAACCTTGGGTGTCTACGTGAGGTGCTAGGGCCCCTCCCAGTATCAAGGCCTTTAGAATAGTTGTCTATTTCACACCAGTTCCTGGGTAAAGGATGGGAGAGGGACAAAGACCTTGAAACTTCAATTTTAGTATATGTGCTGCCCGAGTGAGCATGACCTTGAAACTTCAAAACCGGCTATGAAGACAGGGCCAGATATCACTAAGACTGGGGAGTGTTTGGGCTGCCTCATCACCAACTCATATAGTGAGTTGTTAAAATTTCAGGAATGCTGTTGGCCATTTGTTAAGTACAGCCATTATTAAACGAGAGGAATTTGTGATTAAATAAATTATATTTAAAAACTCAAAACTCAAAACTCATTATTTCCTCATCATTTTACCATATTGTACCACTGGCCGTGCTCCTGAGGTCATTAACATCTACGGATCTGCATGTTAGGTGAAGATGCCGTATTATTGTTCATCTTTTCCCAGTTCCACCTTCTGTGACATCATGTCGGGAGCATCAATTAGTCGTGGTCTATTTGTACCATGGAAATGGACAAACACTAGATATCAGGGGAGTGACTTGTTGTTTGTGACATCTGGACAGAAGAATGTGATAAAGAGATATTAATAATTCAGATGAAACTCAAAAGTGTGTTCTATCGATGGCCATTACACTGTGAGTAGCACAGCAAGCCCAAGGAATGTTCTTCCAGTATTCCAAACTATTATTCTGTTCAGCAAGGAAGGCTCTTATGTCACTAATGAAAAAGTAAAGTCGCTGCATATCTTTATTTTTTGCTTTTGTCTTACTTCTTAATTAAAATTTCTTTTAAATTTTTTTATTTTTTAAATTTTTTAAAATGTTTTTTATTTACTTCTGAGAGAGAGAGAGAGAGAGAGAGAGAGAGAGAGAGAGAGAGATAGCATGAGCAGGGGAGGGCCAGAGAGAAAGGGAGATACAGAATCTGAAGCAGGCTCCAGGCTCTGAGCTGGCTGTCAGCACAGAGCCCAATGTGGGGCTCAAACCCAGGAACTGTGAGATCATGACCTGAGCCGAAGCCGGAGCTTAACCGACTGAGCCACCCAGGCGCCCCATCTTACTTATTAATTTAAAGGAAAATATCAATTCGTGTCAGAACTACACTTATTTTTCAACTGTTGTCACAGAGTGGCTGCATATCAAGATTTCAGTAGCAATAAGTGGAAGCATTTTGTGAGACTCCATTGGCTATATGAAATTTACAATAAATAGTATTGTGTATGTTGCTATTTTTAATTGTGTGCTTCATGTTCTTTAAAACAATTTTTTGAGTTTATTTATTTATTTTGAGAGAGAGAGAGCAGGAGAAGGACAGAGAAACAAGGAGAGAAAGAGAATCCCAAGCAGGTTCTGCACCATCAGTGCAGAGCCCTGCACGGGGCTGGAACTCATGAACCGTGAGATCATGACCTGAGCTGAAACCGAGAGTCAGATGCTTAACTGACTGAGCCACTCAGGCTCCCCTGAATGTTCTTTATATCAGTAAAATTTATAATAAACTTGCCTGTCTATCTATCGATCTATCGATCTATCATCTATCTATCCTCTATCTATCATCTATCTATCTATCTATCTATCTATCTATCTATCTATCTATCTATCTATCATCTATCTATATTTACCCCAGGGATCCAGTAATTAAGTCTTTACTAGCACATCACTGCTGAGACATTTATTCCTTACAGATTGACCAGGAAGAAAATAAATAATTCTCTCTTATAACACAAATAAAATGGTCTCTGAAGAACAGGACTGACTTGGTTTGGGCGTAGAAGTTCTCCTGGGAGCTAATGAAGAGAAAGGCAGTAAATATGTAGTTGAATGAATAGTAATTTGCTCCATTGTCAATGAGATCAAAGATTTTATAGGAAGAGCCGCTGCCCGAAACAGCCTCCCAAGATCAAATGCTTTGTTCTCACCTCTTCCTAGTGATGGGTCCAGAACCAGAAGGTCTGGGGGTGGCGTCTCCTAAATTCTCCCCGACTCGTTCCAGCCACCAGCAGCTGACTCCACACCGGTCAGAGCTTTTCCCCTCTCTCTTCCCTCCACCTGGAACAGCCTATCCCAGACACTCCCACTGCTCACATCATTAATCTATTCCAATGTCACCTCCCCTAACACACGCAATCTAAAATATCACTGCCCTTTCTCTCTTCCTCTCTCTGTTTTATCTTGTTTTGTTTCCCTCAATAGCATCTCTTGCTACCTGTCAGTGTGCGTTTTATTATCTAACTCCCCTACTAATCTGTAAGCTCCATACAGGCAGAGATCTCTCTCTGCTTTTATCATTCCAAGACCTGGGACAGCACTTGGCATGAGTAGGTGCTCAATAAATGTTGTTGAAAGATTGAATGTAGGTATACATGTTTTCTCTCCAGGGTTCTGTAGCCCCTCCAGCTTTTGCTACAGGCCATGGGCCAGAACCACATGGAGGGGTGTGAGGCTGCCCTAATAAAATGGCCTTCTACCTCGGAGAGGGCAGTGCCCTACCTGGCTTCTGAGGTGGCCTCCCCACACCTACTCCAGGTAAAACCCACCAGATGCAAAGCTTCAGTGCTGGCGTGTCATCCACGCTTGTTTTTATTACATTGGGTGTTGACAAACGAGTGCTATCTATCATCTATAACCTGCTGTCCTTGTTGAACTTTCTGGAAGATGGACGCCTCATGGCTTTGCTTTGAATTCCACTTCTTTGACTTAGAGGAGATGAAGGAGCAGAAATAATAAAAGCCGTGTAGAATTTAGTCTTCGCAATTGTTCAGCCGGGTAAATAGACACACAAAAATGGGTGGGAAGAGAAGAGAGAGAAGGGGAGCTAGGCGTTCAGGCCGGGGTCCCCATGGCCCGGCTGATGGGAGCCCACTTACCATGGGCCCTGTGTCCACGAAGAGGAGTTAAACCCAGACTTCAGAGCCGCTGCCCCCAGGGGCTCCGGTCAGGACCCCACAGAGGCAGCTCTGTCCTTGCTCCTGCTACCACCTAAGGACGTGTTAATCTCATCAGGTTGTGTGGGGACACTCCGCCTCTTTCTTAGGAGCCAGAGGAGTTCTACATGGAATTCCTGCTCGGTGTCCTTAGGGTCTTCAGATATAGAGACTGTTTCTGAGCAAAATACTAAGAAGGCATAAGTAGGAAGACAGGCAGGTGCAGAAGGTATTTCCAGTGGCCAGTGGGCCCTATTCCAAAGGAAGTCAGCCTCAATCTATTCGAGAATCAGAGGCTGTACTGAGCTTGGAGTTCAACCCCCTCACTTCTCAGATGGGGAGACTGAGGCCCCGAGAGGGCCTCTAAAGGGTCACCTGGAAGAAAGTGATTTCTTGGGACAGGAAGTAGCGACTTGTCTGAGGGGCAGCATGATCATGAGAAGGATCTGGAATCAGATTCCGGCTTTGCAGCTTACTGACCCAGTGGCTGTAGGCACATTACCAAAGCTTCCCGTTCTCACTGTTCCTTATCTGTAAAATGGGAACAAGGGTACTGCCTGCCCTAGGGTTGCCATAAGGTCTAAATGCAATAATACACACGATGTACCTAGAGAAAAGTCTGGGCCAAGACAGCCTTAAACAAGCACTAGATTTTATGCTTATTATGGTCTGCTCGTGCAGGCTCCTTCCCTGGTCCCACTCCTAGAGACTGTCCCTTGAGGTTAGGATCAGACTCAGAATACAGATGTGGGTCTGATGCCATTCATTTCAGTCCATAAAGTCTTCCCGATGACCTCCTAGATGCCGAGTGCTCTGCTATACACCAGCGTTGCCAATATATACATGTGCCAATGAGAGAAAGATGGCCCATTCATAAAGAGCTGTTGGAAAGAGCCCCCCATTGGGAGTCAGAAGACATGACTTCTGGAGGCAGGTCTCTCTCATGCCAGCCATCTCAGCAAGCTGCTGTGTCTCCCTGAATCTCTGTATTCCCTGTCAAAAGGAGACGATGATCCCTACCTTGCCTTCCTCAGGATTCTAACAAGGATCAAATGACATACATGAGTGGAGAGGGTCTTTGACTACAGTGAAACGCTTCTGCTAAAGCGAAGGGATGGGGGGTCAGAAGGACCCCTAGTACACTCACCTCAGTGTGGACTGCACGTTAATAGTCCTGAGAGCTGGCAACAGAGGAGAATCCTAGGGAGGCTTGCTGGATCCCCGAGCTGTGTAGGCAGACACCAGAAGGATCTGGACTTGAATCTCAGCTCTACCACTTCCTAGCAGCGTGATCTGGAGCAGGTTACCTGGCATCAGCTGTGACTCATCATGATTGCTAGCTCCTAGGAGGGTTGTAAGGAGAAGATGAAGTCGTACATATGAAGTGTTCACAACAGTACCTTGCACATAATGACCCCTATAAGGGTTGGCTGTGCTTTGGGGAAGTCACCCCATTCTAGGGTCCGGTCATTGTTGCTCTTCCAAGAGCGTCCAGCTCACGGCACCTATCTTACTGGCAGCTGATGTATAGAGGGACTTTCAATTCATCCATCGGATGGATCCACCCATTGGGTGGAATTGATCTTTCCTGGGCATTGGAAACTCATGTCCAGCCCATCATTTCTTTGTAGGCAAGCTCCCCAAGGAAGCCAATCAGAACAGCTTCTTGCATGGTAAGCAGAGTTTCATGGCAAGAGAGGACGTTAAGATGATTCCTTAGGTCCCAGGGCACGATGTCAGATGGCCTGATAGATCCATCTCCATATGACACCTGCATGGGGTCTGGGTGAGCTGTCTGTAGCCAGAGCCCTTCTGCAGGACAAACTTTGCTAAACTACAATACTCTGCCCTTCCTTTTCTGTGCTGCTTTCTGCTGAGTTCCCTCTCCTATTATTATTATTTAAAAAATTTTTTAAATGTTTTATTTATTTCTGAGAGAGAAAGAGAGACAGCGTGAGCAGGGGAGGGTCAGAGAGAGAGAGAGAGACAGAATCGGAAACAGGTTCCAGGTTCCGAGCTGGCTGTCAACACAGAGCCTGACGCGGGGCTTGAGCCCACGAACCGTGAGATCGTGACCTGAGCCGAAGTTGGCGCTTAACCAACTGAGCCACCCAGGTGCCCCTGTTATTTTTTTAAT
This sequence comes from Hyaena hyaena, assembly GCF_003009895.1. Taxonomy (NCBI): domain Eukaryota; kingdom Metazoa; phylum Chordata; class Mammalia; order Carnivora; family Hyaenidae; genus Hyaena; species Hyaena hyaena. The sequence goes on along the minus strand of NW_024080677.1, from coordinate 976,158 downwards.
ATATAAGTTCAGGCCCTTGATTTCACTTGCTCCTATTCTGGGTCTTTCTGCTCCTGGCCTATAACAACCCCTGGCTTTTGAGATATGCCTATCTATCTTATGTCATCCTTTGTGTGCCGAATCTGCTGGTTAGTTGTGGAAAGCTTGCCTCCTTATAGGGTCCCCACTTTCGTGGAGATGTGTTGCAGTCTTGGTACTTCCTAATCTATATGACAGCTGGGCAGCTATAGTCTCCTAGAGGCAGGGCTGTGCTTGTGGAAGCTCGTAGAGACTCCCCATTGTCTTTGCTCTTTATGAAGGGGACTCTGAGGGCCTGGGAGAGCTCCTTATTCATTCAGGAGGCAGGGGTCTGTGTCTGTTTCATTCACTGATATATCCCAAATGCTAGGATAGTGTCCAGCACACAGCAGGTGCTCAATCATTTCTCTCAAATGCATAAAAGCCCCTTCCCAAGAAAGCATCTTGTTTATTTCAGAAGCCGTCCTGGGGCGCCTGGGTGGCTCAGTCGATTAGGCGTCCGACTTCAGCTTTGGTCATGATCTCACGGTTTCGTGAGTTCCAGCCCTGCATCAGGCTCTGTGCTGGTGGTGCAGAGCCTGCTTGGGATTCTCTCTCTCTCCCTCTCTCTGCCCCTTCCACACTTGCATGCTTGCTCTCTCTCAAAATAAATAAACTTAAAAAAAAGAAAGAGAATCAATTCTTTGGTGGCTGCAGAAGGCAGAATGCCTTGGTTTCCTATTGGATAGATTATTTTTACCCATATTAGGCTCACACTCTCCACACTCTTGGCTTGCTCTTTAGAGCTGGGATTTTATTCGTGCTTAGGCCCTCATTGTCTCTTCCCACACAACCCACTGATCTCAGGCCTCCTTCGTGAAAGCGTTGTCATGATCCCACCATTTTTCAGCTCAGATTCTTAGATGGCTCCCCATTGCCTTTGAAATGAAGTACAGATCTCTCCCCTGGGCAGCCAAGGCCTTGGATCTGCACCTGACCTAGGTCTCAAACTCACGCTCCATTTGTTCCCCACAAGTGCTTTTTGGCTGCATGTTGATGACATTGCTCAATGTTTTCCAGACTTTCCCTTCAGACCTTTCTGTCTTCATCCCTTTCTTCCCTCCTTTTGGGACAAGCTCCCCTACAAAATGATGTTCAAGGAGACTTGAAAACTGTAAGTGATTCCTCTGCCTGCTGGAATCACTTAGAGCTTTTAAGATCCATCTTGAGCTTTCAAGACCCATCTTGAACCTCACTTTGTTTATAAAATCTCTAATTAGATAAGGCCCCTTCTTCCTCTTACCCTCTAGCATGTGCATCCGCACCCCTCCTTTGTTTTTCTCAACTTTTCCATGTGTTTCTGCAACTCCCTCATCCACTCCCACCCCTGTATGACTCAAAGTTCTTGGAGGACATGGACTTGGTCTCACTTCTGTTTCCTTTTCAGTGCTGTGTACATGGTGTGCTCTCAGGCCATATGTGAATTGAACAACTACTGGATCAAGTAGCAATTCTGTACATTTCCTCTACACTTTCGAACTCTTGTTTCTAATTTCTTTCTGGGTGGTGTAGGCCTTACAAAAGCAATGAGTTTGCTGTTATCAAAAGAATCTCATTTCAGCACCGTTTACCTAAGCTGCTGAAATAAAAGGCCAGCACACCTCAGATCACTTTAACATGCAACACTTCTTGGTCTGTCTGGACACCTAGAAACTCAAAGTGCTGTTTCTTGCAGGTTAAGTCACCATGGCCATGCCCTACAGATTGATCATTCAAAATGGAAGGCAGACTCTTTGTCTCAGGTCTAGAAAGGCCAGACAGGAGTTTCTCAAACTTGTCCAACCAATCCTTATTAAAGGAAGAAAGATAGAGGCTGGGCCATTTGTTCAAATGATTTGATTAGCTAGCACACATTTTATAGTGCGTGAAGAGTTGTTGAAAGGAGTTCCCGTCTTATCACTGGGGACTGCAGTCTCGAACTTGTAAAATAAACCAGTTGATTAGCATGTCTTTATATTCTCCCATGCTTCTAGATATACCTATTTCCAGACATGTTTTCAGGATGCATTTTGGAAGGCTGTGATTACAGGATATTTTTTTGGTATGGAATGGAGTCTGAGTCTCTTGACAATGACTTGAAAAAAAGACTAAAATCTATTTTACATCAGCTGAATGTCTTTAATTGGGTCTTGAAGACCGAACAATTCTCTTCAAGACAGCTGGGGCTTTGGGGTAGCCCCAAACCAATTAACTCAAATTATATAATTTTCCTTCCACTCCTACCCCCAAAGCTTGACTTGCTTATTTAGTAAAGAGGAGGATTAGTTCAAGCACTGAAGAGTCCATTCTCTGGCTGCTTGGCACAATATGCTAAACTTCATTCTGGGCCAGCCTCGAGCACCCTGGCTGGGAAGAAAGGAAAAGGAAGCTGAAGTCAAGCCGCCTTGCTGGTATGAGTCTCCTCTCTCTTGGGTTGCAATCCAACTCAGCATCAGTATATTACTAGATAACCACATAACAGAAAGCATCTTAGCCTTTAAATGGAAACATGCCCTCTGCAGCTCTCCTAAACTGCTGAGAATCTGTAGAAGCTAATTAAGGCAACAAACCATGAGGTGACTGGAGAAGACCAGAGAATAGTTATGGAGGAATTTGAATGTGTGTGTGGGGTGTGTGTGTGGGGGGGGGGGGGTTGTGTGCGCACGTGTGCACGCCAGTGCATGTGTGTGGAAAGGAGCAAAGAGCTGTACTGTGAATACATTTCATTTTTCTTCTCTGCAAATGGCTTTTTAAAGGCTGGGTAAGCATCGGATTAATGAATTTTGTAACAATTTCAAATGGTGATTTTCCAAATTAAGAAAAGTCAATCATTTTATTTTATTTTGTTTTTAATTTTCTTTTTAAACATTTGTTTATCTCTGAGAGACAGAGAGAGACAGAGGGAGACAGAGTGTGAATCGGGGAGGAGCAGAGAGAGAGGGAGACACAGAATCTGAAGCAGGCTCCAGGCTCTGAGCTGTCAGCACAGAGCCTCTGATGTGGGGCTCGAACTCAGGAATCATGAGATCATGACCTGAGCTGAGGTAGGACCCTTACTGAGGACCCTCACTGAGCCACCCAGGCATCCCCCCACCAAATCAATCATTTTAAAAAGTGGGATAATACTCTACATTACAACTATATCACAAATATGTTCAGTAAACTTTGCTACAGAACGGCTTAACATCTTGTTCCCCATTTTTACACAAAGCACTGCATTTTGTGAGCCTTGTAACAAGATACGAAATTCTTGACTTGACCATTGTGACATATAAATGAGTTTAAAAATGAGTTTAAAAGAGTTTAGTTTAATAAGAAAGGGTAATTAACCTTGAGGCTGGCAGAATTCTTCAGGGAAGCCCTTTCTGATATTTTTTTGGCCTTTGGAATCCCGGATGGTAAGTGTTGAGCTTTTAGGTGCCACAAAGAGAAAGCGAACTGTAGACCCCTCCCCAGCCCTCCCACCCAAGTGTCTCTTCTGAGCATATAAAATATGGCACTAAACTTACCCTAGTGTTTTCTCACACCTTTCTTTCTGACAGGACCCTGCCATGAATGCATTTGGCTTCTTCAACTGGAAGAAGTCTAATAGAATTGCAGATTCATCTAGTTGTCTTCCGTGGTGTTTTGGGTCCTAGGAGTTAGCTTTCACATTTGACTTTTCATCCACACGTCTGTTCTAAAAGGATAGCCTAGTGAAATTAAAGCTCTCTAGGAAGCCACAGGTTCATTTCCTAAAGCTCTCATGGATAAAGTAGTGTTTTGTCTTCTGCTGATGCTACCACCTCTCAAGGATTTTCTGAGATCTACAAAAGAAATTCTAGAGCTATGTTTATCGGTTTCCTTCAGAAGCTACAGATCATCAATTTAAGATTCAGAGCTGGAGAATACATTCCTTGGTCCTTTGGTCCATGGTACCTCTGAAAGGGCTTGGACCACTTCTGTTGATGGTCTCTGCCTTTGGGGAGATGGGTCCTCAAATTCAGGGGCCCCAGTTCCAGGACAGATACTCAGTTAAGACTCAGAATATGGGTACCAATTAAGATAAAGATAACAGGCTTTCGAGTTCAAATTCTGAGAAACATGTTGGCAATTATTTCGTCCACTCCATCATTTTATTCTTATTTTTTAAATTTTTAAAAAAACTTTTATTCAGTTTTAAGAAACAGAGAGACAGAGTGCAAGTGGGGGAGGGACAAAGAGAGAGGGAGACACAGAATCTGAAGCAGGCTCCAGGCTCTGAGCTGTCAGTGCAGAGCCCGATGCAGGGCTCAATCCCACAAATGATGAGATCATGACCTGAGCCGAAGTCAGCTGCTCAACCAATTGAGCCACACAGGCGCCCCCGCTTCATCATTTTAAAGAGAGAGTCATGGCACCCTGGAAAGGAAGGCGACCTGTTCAAAGTCACATGGTTATTTAGTGATGCAGTCTGATTAGAACTCAGTTCTTCTGACTCAGCTGAAGAGCTACCTCTCACTATCAATGGTGACCACATTTTAGTCATAGAAGCATCGATCTCCTTTATTCTTCTGACATTATAGATTGCTAATGGCAGGGCGCCCCTGTGATTTCCAGGCTGAAACTTCACCGTGCTGCTCCAGGTCTCGGTGGTCTGGACTCTCAGGCAGAAAGCATACAGTGTCCTCTCAGTGAAGATGCTCTCCATCGCGTGTCCAGGCAGGACATGTGACCATCAGTGTAACGTTGCTGTCTCCATCTCTCAGCCTGACCGTCCCTTCGCTTCAGGACTCCTCACCAAAATCAGAACATCATCCTGGTTTCTTTTGAAAGCATTTTGAAATGGAAAATGTTTGACCCCTCCTCTCCTGGCTTTACCTCCATGTGCTGTGTGTAATGATCCAGAGAGAATCAATTGGACACTGCATTTTAAAGATAAGGATTGGGATTTTACTTCTGGGTAACCTGGTGACCCCCATCAATCTCTGTCTTACAAACCCTCTGAAGATGTGATGCTCTGGTCTGCAATTAAGTCCTCGCTTCCAAGAATGGCAACAGATGTTGCAATGCAAACACCTTTATTAACTATTTATCTTCAGATGTGTATCAACGATTTCTTGGCTAACAGAAACAGCACTGTTCCATAAATGGAAAAATCACACTCTTTCATCTTCAGTCTATTTCACTCTATAATCCCTCTGAGAGGATAAACAGAGATGTATCAGGGAGGTAGCCAGTGATACTTCCCTGCTTGAAAATTTTGTCTTTTCTAAAAGTAGTTGTCACCAATCCAGTGAAAATAGTGCTCTTAAGTTGTATTCCCCAATTAGACCAGGCATCAGACGGTATTTAGGGTAAGCAGAAAGCATTGCCAAGGTGGCAATGTCAATGTTTGTGTTTTTCTTTATAACTTGGTGATTATAGTTCATTAGCCAGATTTTGGCTCTGTTTGAACCAACACTGAAAAGAATGATCCTTGCCACCCACCTGCCTTACAGGAATGTCACGAGGATTATAGATGATGGTGGAGAACTTTGAACACTGAGAATGCAATACAAGGGCAAAATATTTTCAGCAGGACTCTGAGTAGTCCTTTGTATTTAAACTCATCAAGGTTTTGTTCCATAACTGACTTCTTGCCTGGAACTTCAGAGGTTATTTTATAGGGAGGAGAACAGACTATTGTGGGGCCGAGGAAGCTTCTTCTCCCTGGATTTAACTCAGTGGCCAAACTGGCTAGATTTCTCTCACACAGGTAGGTGGAGTGGAGTACTTTGCTTTACGAGCAGGGGTGAATTCACAGGAGGCTAATGAATTCTAAGCTTCTCATGGGCACAGACCCTTCCAAGGTGTTCTCATTGCCATTGGTCTTTGTAAAATTTGCAAAAATCAGATATTCTAACCACAATGGGTTAAGAACACTATGAAATACCATTCTGCCTTCTCTTCCATCTCACCTACAGGGCTGTCAAATGGCATCAAAGTTGGTCCCGGGGCAATTGTGCCCTTGGGTAAGAGGACCTTGAGATAGGATGACCTTAGTTTGGGCTTCATGGGATATGTCTGTGATGTGCTGTCCTTCCTGTGTGCAGTGAAGTTATTTCTAGCCTTTCTGATGTAAAGATGCCATCCAGGAAGGCTTTCACTACTGCGTCAACTCACCTGCTGTCGGGACGCAGAGCTGCTGACCAAAGGTCTAATCAGGAAACACCGGAGGTCTGTGGGGATTGGAGAAGAAGCAAAGTTGCCCACGTACGGGCCTAAAGGCCGGCCTGTGGAAAGTGTGCCGAATCATCCGGTATATACAATGGAGACAGAAGATTCCATTTCAATGATGTCTAGTAGAAGGAAACTCCCTCCTGCCAGGACTTTACTTCATAAAGCATCATTTATCATTATAAATGCGCCATATTTTATTCTTTCAATAACAAGACTTGTGTGAAATAGAAGTCATCACAATTCAGTGTCTATAAATGTGGACCTATAGAGGTGCTATAAAAAGCGAGTGTATCCGGTGAGAAATCAGGAGTTTAATGCACAGCAACACTCAGTAATGATAAAGAAACAAACTCAAGCAGCGAGAGGAGGAGCGCCTGAGGGGCTCAGTAGGTCAAGTGTCCAATTTCAGCTCAGGTCACGATCTTGCGGTTCATGGGTTCGGGCCCCACGTCGGGCTCTGTGCTGACTGCCAGCTCAGAGCCTGGAGCCTGTTTCAGTCTGTGACTCCCTCTCTCTCTCTGACCCTCCCCTGCTCACGCTGTCTCTCTCTCTCCTAGAAAAAAATAAAAAAAACATTAAAAAAAAAAAGCGAGTATATCTGGTGAGAAATCAGGAGTTTAATGCACAGCAACACTCAGTAATAATAAACAAACTCCAGTCAAGCAGCGAGAGGAGGGGCGCCTGGGGGGCTCAGTAGGTCAAGTGTCCAACTTCAGCTCAGGTCAAGATCTCACAGTTCGTGAGTTCGAGCCCCGTGTCAGGCTCTGTGCTGACAGCTCAGAGCCTGGAGCCTCCTTCTGATTCTGTGTCCCTCTCTCACTCTGCCCCTCCCCTGCTTGTGCTCTTGCTCTCTCTCAAGAATAAATAAAACATTAAAAAAGTTGTTAAATAGCATGCTAGAAGAAAGAGTGAATTAGCTTTCTCTTATGTCTATTGAACACAATTACTAAGTAAAGTGCAACCAAAAAGCAATGAATAAAAATGTAGGTTAAAAATACAGGCGTGTAATTATATATACTGTGTGCAGTTCATCACTAAAAATGCAAAGTCGTCTTTAGGCTTTTGAGTATGTATGGTATTTACCAGCTTTCTAAGTAAGTATTCATGTTTGTAACCTAATTTTTATTGGTGACCTTTAGTTTGCTTTTGCTCATAGAAGGCCCTCAAAATTCTACTTGCTTTAGCCTCCATGTAATATGGATCTGTCGGGGGTGGGGGATGCCCGGCAGCAAAGCTTAATCCTTCATCAATGACTGATTCTTTAATTCTGAAGGACCTGGGAATCCAACTGTATCTATGTCCCTTGTTTCTGTCTACTCCCTCCCCGCTATGTTTAAGAAATTAAGGCTTTGACATGAAACCCTCCTCCACCTGTGATTACAGAGCCATGAGTGCAGAAATCAGACAAATCCATGCATTAAGAAGAACGGCTGCTGGGACCCCTGGTCACAGAGATCAGTGGCAAAGGGACCGATGGGCAGCTGGGGGATCCAGATTTCAGGCTGGACTGTCACTGGCTCACGCGTGACGGGCGGTAATGAACTTCCCTCCTTGAGCCTTGGCCTTCCCACTTGTGCAGGCCCGAAGGAGTTCTCTTCCTCTATTGGATATTTAGGGAAGGCCTCCGCGATAAAGCGACATCTAAGCAGAGACTTAGAGGCGGTGAGGGAGTGAGTCACGTGGCTCTCTGGGGCTTTCTGTGAAGAAGGAAAAGCAAGTCCCAAGGCAGGAGTGTGCACGGCATGTCGGAGGAGGAGCAGCGCGCGCAGGCTGAGTGAGCAAGCTGTCGGGGGAAGTAGGGGCGAGGTCAGACACGAGCACTGAGTGGAGGCCACGGGGAGGGAGTTGACCCTTAGGGAGATGGGAAGCCACTGGAGCGTATGAACGCTGGCGTGACATCACCTGACAGATACTTAGAATTCTCATCCCTGTTGCTATGTGGAGTCAGGGTTGAGACCAAATAGGAATCCTCTGTAGTCAAGCAGGTGTGGCCTGAGCCGGGGGTCCCTGAGGAAAGTGCCCACAGTCACCTCCAGGACAAGGCACAAAGTCAGAGGTACCTGGGAAGAGGCACAGGAAGGGGGTGCTGGCAGGGATGAATGAACTGAATGAAGGGACAATATCCAGCAGAGACAGCAGGCAGGGCGGATGTCAGTTTTATGGAGGAAATGGTGCCAAAAAAGATACGCGTCAGAAAACCAAAGGCTGTGCTTTGGAGCCAGTGCTGCGAAGAGTCAGACTGTGAATGAGGGCTTCGGGCTCTGTGCCCTCAGGCGAACTGTCCACTGTCCCATCCCTCAGAGTCTTTGTGGTTAAGTGAGGACCGTGTCACCATCTACGTCAGAGAGGCGCTGAAACAAGATGGTGCCTGTGTGGGGAGACAGTGGGGGAGGGGGAGAGAGGCAAACCATGAGAGACTCTTGAATGCTGAGAACAAACTGAGGGCTGATGGGGGTGGGGGGGAGGGGGGGAGATGGGCACGGAGAGGGGCACTTGTGGGGATGAGCACTGGGTGTTATATGGAAACCAACTTGACAATAAACTATTTGTAAAAATAAGAATAAAATAAAAAAGGAAATAAATTTCAAAAAAAAAAAGAAAAAGATGATGCCTGTGTGGCGCTTTGGAGGCTCATAGTAAACAATAGCTCCCACTACCACTCATGTTGTTTTATGAAATGCCCCAACGTTGGGTGAGGCTAAAGCACAGAAATGTGATGGGTAGAAACCCAGGAAATCAGGCCGGAAAGGCTGGTTGAGGCCTGACGTCAGAACTTGAGAGCCAGGGATGAGGAGACGCAGTGGACATGCCACTTACCCAGTCTGTTCCTGGAGGCCTTCGCGGACCTGCTTGATTGGAGGGTCTCCACAAATGCTAATGGGAAACGAGGTTCCCCAAGCCCCTATGCTGGGATGGGGCCCAGGGGATTGGACTTAAGCAAGAGTCGCAGGTGACTCTTAACACTGGTGCTCCTTAAGACACTTTTTTCCCCTGAGTACGCGTGTGAAGGTCTTGAACTGCGGACGACTTGGCTGGCTCACCTGCAAAGGTGCTCCAGGCTCCCACTTCTCACGCACTGGCCAAGCAGGACACCAGTTGACAGTGAGTGGAGGGAGAAGGCGTGGGGCCAGGTCGAAGGAGAGCTCTGGGGCCCTTTGGAGAGGCCAGCCTTCCTCCAGGAGAGGCTGTGCAAGGCAGCGGCCAGGGCTTGCCTGGCTCCTACACGCCGTAGGTCAGCCGGTGCCCTTGGGTGATTCCTGCCTCCTCTCTGAGCTGCAACTCCCTCCTCTGTTTAAGAATAAAAGCGTAGGGGCGCCTGGGTGGCTCAGTAGGTTGAGCCTCAGACTCTTGGTTTTGGTTCAGCTCATGATCTCATGGTTTCGTGAGTTCGAGTCCCACATGGGACTCTGCGCTGACAGTGCGGAGCCTGCTCAGGAATCTCTCTCCCTGCCGCTCCCCTGCTCATGCCGTCTCTGTCTCCCTCAAAAATAAATAAATAAATACATTAAAAAAAAAAAAAGCATAAAAGTGTAGAGGGCCAAGTTGCGCCCATTCTAAAGTCCCTTCCAGCTCCAAGTTTATCTGTTTATCAAACAGCCTAATCTTTGCAAAGGAGCTTGCTCTGCAACGCCTGTAGCCCGGAGACAGACAGCCTTTGCACACTGCCGACAGACTCGAGGCTTTTGGGGTTATGCAAAGGGCACTGAATACCCTCCCATCAAGATAAGAGCAGGAACACATCCGAAGGGCCCTCTCCCAGGAGGTTCGCATGTACCTCTGCACGCACGCACGGAGCTGAGCTCCCTGGGACTTGTCTCATTTAACCCTCTTCGCGCTGCGGGCACATAAACAGCTAGATGCAGTGACCACACTCTGACTTCCTGGCACCCGCGTAGCACTCAGCCCTTTCTCTGCCCAAAACAAATGAATTGGGCTTCACTGCCCTCTGATTGGCAGCCTGGCGATTCTGGGGTCTGAAAAGCAAAGACAATAGATGCCTTTGATTTCGGATAAATCACTTAGGGACGTCAGACCTCCGTTTCTTCGCCTGAGAGAGTCTTGGCTCCTTGGGGGAGACTTTTTTTCCTGAATTGCTATCAAAAGCTGTATTTAGATTTGGTAACTTAACATTCCGATGCTGTAAACAAAACTGGGAGGGCCTGACTTTTTAGGATTAGTTAATAAAATCATAGGTTCATCCCAGGTGACAAGCTGCCTATTTACTCACTGTCTCTCTATCAAAGCCACCTTTATCGGTCGAGGCAATTGGTGGTAGTAGTGGCCCCACTAATCTCTGTCCCCAGTAGTTCACAAGTGCTTTGCACACACAGAGCTGAGACTTCCGAGACCCGGGACTCGCCTGCTTTCATCCTTCGGACGCTCATTACATTTTAAGTTGTGCGTGTTCCTGTAATTTCCATGAAAGATTCGCAATGAATTCTTGATGTAATTTCTAAAGGAAGAGGGGGAGTAATATTTTTTCTATAATTGCTTGTTAATTCATTTTCTCATGCTCAGACCCAGGGGTGTGGAGATAGTCATTTGTGAGGGGGACAGAGTAAAAACCTCAGGAAAAACATATACCTTGAGGGTGTGTGGGTTGGGGGCACGCGGAGTTTGTGGGCAGTAGTCTGTGATATCATGACGGACCAACCAAGGAAAGTTAAGGCAGAGCATTCTTAGAAGAAAGGCTGAAGGTGGGAAACTGGATGGCAGTTAGTCCTAGGGCCCATCGTCTTCCTGTCTGGCTGGTCTCCTGCCTCCTGGCAGCCAGCTCAGGTGCCATTATTCCTCATGCCATTGTGTTCCCCCAGGAAGCCTCCTTGTGAAGCCCATCCCCCCAGCCCTGTGCCCTGAGGAAGGCATTGGTCTCCCCCAGAACAGCAGGATGTACCTTCCTCCTCCACACCTGTGGGCCTACTGGGCTTCTGAGCCTGTCTGTGATCTAGCCTGGCGCTTTGGGGGGAGGCTTCCCCTCACTACCCTGAAGCAGGGCCCCAGGGAACCAGAGGAGTCAGGTCCTGGCCACACCTTCCATTGCCTCTGTCTAGGATACGCTGTGTCTTCACCAGAGGGCCCTCCACGCGCCAGTCCACGGCGGGAGGCCCCCAGGAAGCCCCTCGCCTCAGCCCCTGAGGCCCACAGAGGTGGGGGTGGGTCCCGGAGAACCTGGAGCCGCTGAGTCGTTTGAAGTAATCTCATCTGAGAGTGTCAACGTGCAGTTTCTATTTGACTGAAGCAAGGTTCTCCTGACAAATATTTATTGAGGCCTCCTGACATCTGTGCTCAAGTATGCTTCACAGCAGGACGAGAAGGCAATGTGGTTTGGTCCTAAGGTGACTGAGGGCTACGGGGGCAGGTTCATGTACTCACTCAGCACCCTGAGTGCCTGGGGCCCACGGCCACTGGGGGGTTTTGTGCTGGGACCCTTGAGGCAGGCCTCCCACAGCAAGGCAGCGGGGAGGGAAAGAGGGGCAGCGGCCGCTCGAGGATGTTGGAAAGCAGGTGGCCTCCCCTGCCCTGTCCGGGGACCAGCCCCTCTCCGGGGCACGGGATGCTCATGAGTTTCCTGTCTGACGGGCCAGGCTGATGCCACAGGCGCCAGCCTTCCCCTTCGTGGGGGCCCCATTCCTCTGGCCCCTTTTGCTCGCCCGTTTCTTCTGCTTTTCACACCCTTTGTTGATCCGGTTTGGGGCACAGTATCTCCTCTCCTCTCCCCACAAAACTATACTCCCCTCCCCCTTACACGGAACCTGCCCTTGGCCTCAAGTCCTGCCCCTCAGATAGCCTAGCACCCTCTCCTTCAGTCCCCACCGGGGACTGAACTGTCTTCTCCAGAAGCCCACCTCTATAATGATCAAGTTGGTTGGTATTCCCACAGTTCTGGCCAGCCCCTGCCTCCGGGATGTTCTAGAAGGCCATGGCCCCAGGGTTTCAGGATACCCTCGTGGCATCATCTGGTCATTGCAACATCTTCCTGCCTCACCTGGCCCTCTAGGGGCCAATATACTGTCGTCCATTCCAGCAGTAGAAATGAGCTGACAGCTAGGATTGCTTTGCCTGAGAAGGATGGTATTTTGTGACCAGATGCCTCAAGTGCTTCTGCATCGTTGAGGAGCTGAATTTGTTCTCTAGGACCCCGAGGCACAGCAAGGAGCTAGGGCTGAGGAATGGAAAGCGTTAGGACACTGAGTCCACCCCCACCATGTGAAAACATCCTGCTAGAGATCTCCAAATACGGAAGGGGCTGCCTCGTACCTCAGCAGATGCTGAATGTACCTAATAGGCTCAGTGGACAGTCACCCACTGGAGAAATGGGAAGTTGTATTTTTTTGATCTTTATATATATATATATATATATATATATATATATATATATATATCAGCAAAGGGCCTGATCGATACAGGGCTCAATCCCATGACCCTGGGATTAAGAGCCGAACACTTAACCGACTGAGCCACCCAGGTGCCCCAAACCAGTAAGTTTTCCTGACTCAGGTACCTATTGTGATATAATCAACCATTCCACAGGTAGTGGCTTAAAACAACAGCGATATATTCTCTTCTCCTGATTCTCTTGACCGGCTGAGGTCAGCTGGGTCCTGAGTCACTCATGTCGCTGCAGCCATTTGGCAGTCTGACTGGAACAGGGGGCCCTACGATGGCCCGCTCACATATCTGGGGCCTTGGTGCTGGCCACGAGCTGGAGTTCATCTCTCTGTGGTTTATCATTAGGGCAACTAGCCCAAGTTTCTGTGTATGGGGTTGGAAGGGGTGCAAAAGAACAAGAGAAGCTGCAAGCCTGGGCAATAAAGCATGATGTTGCTTCTGCCCCATTCTGTCGCCCAGGTTCGGGGGATGGGGAAACTCCACTATTTGATAGGAGAAGCTGCAAGGTATTTGTGATCATATTTAATTTACCACAGTTCTCAAATTGCCTCTGATTCCGGGTCTTCTATGGGATCCTATAAGATTCCATTAGCCCTTGGGGCGCCCGGGTGGCTCAGTCGGTTAAGCATCCGACTTCGGCTCAGGTCTGGATCTCACATCTCGTGAGTTCGAGCCCTGCATTGGGTTCTGTGCTGACAGCTCAGAGCCCAAAGCCTACTTCAGATTCTGTGTCTCCCTCTCTCTCTGGCCCTTTCCCACTCATGCTCTGCCTCTCTCTGTCTCAAAAATAAATATAAACATTAAAAAAAGTTTAAATAAAAAAGATTCCATTAGACCTTGGTAAGGGCCACGTGGTACATTCTTATACCTGTGAAGAAGGGCTCCATGTGGATGCTGCTAAATATTCACACACACACACACACACACACACACACACACACACACACACCCCTCTTCTGGGCAGGCCTATTCCATCTCCACACAGTCTCATGCTTTAGGGGAAACCGGCTCCATGCCAGCTTTGTTAATAGGGCTGGGAAGTCTAATGGATCACAGATTGGCCCCAAAATTTAGGCCTGTATCAATAATCTCATGGCATTATCCTTCCCACAGTGCTTGGTGAGGAGAAGGCATGGCACCCAGTGCAGGCCAACAAAGCCTGTGGAGAAAGTTTCTAGGAACTTCTAGAAAAGGCTATCCTACTGGAAGGATAGTTTTCCTTCTGTTGTATGTAGAAGTAAGACCCGGAACTGCTGCCATCTTGTTACCAAACTAAAGGTGAAGCTATCGTAGAAAGGAGAGCAAAGCTGAGAGAACTACAGAGTAGGGGACGGAAGCCCTAGATGGTTCCATGCCTGATCCCTGGCCTCCCCCACTGGGCTTGTTTCAAGTCTGTGATCCAATAACTCCTCATTATTGGTGAAGCCAATTTGAACGGGATTTTATGCTCTTGCAGTTGAATGTGGCATTGACTAACCCAGGGTCCGAAATTGTTAGATGACAGATCTAGTTATTCTATTAGGTTACAAATCAGGTATCAGCTTTCAAAGAGAATAATTACTAATATATTTTTGTTTTGCTTCTTAGACAGCGATGAGACAGAAGATACGTTATGTCAGATGGAACTAGGAAATACTCCTGGGTGGCCTCTGTGGAACAGCCTCACTCAACAAATGAGGAAACTGAGACTCAGACACTTGGCGGAAACTTGACTAGGATGTCCCCACTCCCAGGCCAGCGTGCTCACTACCACGCTCTGCGTGTCCACCAGCATGGTGGAACGGTGCAGTCGTTCACACAGCCTGAAGCACGGGATTATCGTGCTATTCATACGTGAAACGTGAACTTCTAAGCAACCACCTTGGAAATCTGTTCACCAGTTTCTTAAAAAAGAAATCAAACCTACATGCGCACTATAGCCCACCAGTTCTACCCCCGGTATGTACTCTAGAAGGATGAAGCCATATGTCCACACAATTGCTCCTAGCAGTTTTTATTCATGATGTGATAGCTAAAAACTGGGTGTGTCCCAGATGTCCAAACCCAGGTGAAAGGATAGACAATAAATCAGGATATTTGTGATACGTCCATACAATGGAACGCCACTCATAGAGAAAGCAGAGTCCTGACCTAATGATACAGGCAGCAACATACATGAATTTCAAGCATATATCGAGCAAAAGAAGCCAGACACAAAAGAGGACACGTGATATGGTCCCATTTATACACAGTTCTAGAAAAGCACCTCTAACCTGTGATGACCGAAATCGGATCAGTGGTTGCTTTCTGTTGTGTGCATGCGGAAGGGCAATAACTGGCAAGGGGCATGAGGGAAATTGCTGAGGTGATAGAAATGATCTGGGTCTTCTTCAGGGTATGGAGCATGAGGGCGTCCATGTGCCAAACCTGATCAAACCCTGAAGATCTGAGTATTTCGTTGCACGTAAATTGGACCTAAAAAAGAATTTTTTCTGAATAACTTTCTAGCCCGATAGGATCGCGCAATATCAATACTCTGTCTGGGTTGTGAAGAGGACTTGTGAGCCCAGGACTCTGCCAGAGTGAGGTTGCGGTGGACTGTTCTGGAATCCAGAGCTTGGGGGAATGGCTTCCTGTTCCCGTCTGTGCCGACGGCCGGGTCAGCCAGCCTCCCGTGTTCTCTGCCAGCAACGAGCTGTCAGGCTGGGCCCAACCGCACTCTTGTAATAGCAGGTTTGGAAAGCCATTTCCTCTCGGCCCTGCAGCCACATCACAGGGCCCAACCATACCCTCTGGCCTGCTTCCCCCCATCCCTGACTGCCTCATGGAGCCCACCAAAGAGCCTTCCTTTTCCTCATCCTCAGAGACTCTTCCGGTACGTTCTGGGCCCAAGCTGCCCTTGACATCCCTTGAGCCTCGTGGGCTTTCTGGCATTCTAGGTCTGCTCCCCTGGGCCATTGCAGCAATCCTTTCTTCAACTTGTTTTTTAACTGCCATTTCTGTTTTCTTCATTTCTCCTGCCAAAATGTCAAATCAGGGCCTCTCCAGATGCCAACATCTGGTATTAAATTGCAAGTCTGGATAACCTTCCAAAACAATGTTTTCTAAGAGCCGGGGAACTTCTTTTGCTCACATTATTCATCTGTTCAAATTGTATCAAGTTCTTTCATTGATTTCTCTACTGAAATATATCTTTCAACACGTCAAGGCTATCCTATTTAAGAAAGGCCTAACGCGGGCATCAGGCCCCAAGTTGCTTGGAGAATATGTGACCTGTTGTTTTGTTTTGTTCTCTCTACTTTGCCATTAAAAAAAAAAAATTAACAAATCACAAATAAGCCCTTCATTGAATAGGCATTGAATGAATTTAGCCTTTCCCTTATTATGATGTTTATATTTTCAACGTAAAATGAAGTCTCCGAGATGCAGGACATATGGCATCCAGATGACGTCTGGTTGTCTGAATGTGGGGCTCGCGGTGGTTTTAGAATGTGTCAGCCGCATGCAGTGTGTGTCCGCCAGCTGGGAGTATGTGCCCGTGGCGGAGGGGACCCACAGCCCCAAGCTCGTTTCCTTTCGCTCCTCTTGTAATGGTAGAATCGTCCATTCCTCTTCTGTAGAGTGAGGAAATGGGGGCATCCAGGCGCCACCCACGTCACCCAGGTGTTGGTGGGGACGGTGGAAGATGTGTCTCAGGGAGGGGCCTCCTGGTCGCCTCTGACTTCTGCTTCAGTCAGAGCCAGTCTGCCTCTCTCTGTAGTACACCTTGGCCTCCACAGGAGCCCAGGCAGAAACAAACGTCCTTTGGGGCTGTGTCTACTATCAGATGATCCCTAAGGGGCCGCCTCTGGTCTGACAGGTGAGGATTTGTTGTCCCTTCTTGGAGCTGAGCCATGGGGGAGACGCTGTCTGATGCTCAGTGCCACCAGAAGGGCCTTCGGTCACCAATACCCGCAGGAGACCCGGCCGGTGGCGGCGTGGAGGAGTCGGGGGCCCTTTGCTGATTCGGCATGTACCCTCTGGTGAGGGCTCCTCTTCCCCTCCCTCCCCTCCCTCCTCCCTCCTTCCTTTCCTTCTTTCTTCCGGAGGGTTTCCTGGTGTTTTGCCCGCATGCTTTGAGACCTTTCCGCGGCAAGAAATTCCTTTAACACTTTAAGCTGTTTCAAAACGCACTTGGAAGGTGCGTGTGCCTCGCCTGCTTTGTAGACACAGGTCCAGGGAGCCCGTGGAGTCGGGCCTGCCTGGGATCCGCACGCGGGCCCACCTGGGCCCGTCGGTGGCTTCGTGGACGACAGGGCGCCGCAGTCAGCTGCCCGCTGGAGAGTTTCCAAGCGCCCGTGGCCGTCAGCTGTTCCGACAGCCTCTGCCCGGCGCCAAACGCTGACTCAGCAAACGCGGGGCGTCTCCGGAAGAGCCCGGGAGCGCCGCGAACCCAGAAGCAGCGCGGCCCCACCGCAAAACAAATGTGGAACAAAAGGTTAATTCCACGGATAAACAGCGCTCAGTGGCGCTTGACTGAGCGTCTGGTTCCCATTGCGTTACGCCGTTTCTGCCAGATGTCCCCCCGCCATGAATACGGTCTGCTCCAGCCGAGATGAAACGGAGGGCTCACCGCTAACACCGAGCGGCAACGCGCGGGGACGGAGAGATCTCTGTCAGCGTCCTCCCAGAAGGAGCTGCGTGCTTCCAGAAGGAGCTGCCTCCACATGGCCCCGGGGGGGGGGGCAGGGGGGGCTTTTCATGCCTCAGGAGATCGTGACGGGGCTGGGATGGTTTAGACGCACGTGTGAGGAGGTGGGGGGGGGGCACCTGATTCTCCCTTACGTGTATTGGTGGAATCGAAGAGACGGATGTGAAGATCATTCTCTGAGTTTCCTCAATCTGGGAATTGCAGACCCGGGTCCTTAGAGGCTGGGCTTTTGCACAATGCGCTCTCATAGACCCCTCAGTCTTTCGTGCTGTGAACGTGCACCTCGAACCTCCCATCGGCGAGGCCTGGGTTGTATCCCACTGCCATGACTGACATAGTCCTCTGTGCCCCCTGGGGGCGAAGACCGAGACTCCCTCGTCTTTGTATATTCTGTAAGCTGTTAAATACACGTTCATGCCGCGAGTCATCGAGAAAGCTCTCTCTTTCCATGTCCTTCCTCTGTGTCCCCGAGATGCAAGCTCTTGTCCGGTCCTATAGGAACGCGGGATGGTGAGGGTGCCCTGGACGCTCCCCACTCCACCCGCAGAAAGAACAAAGGCCGCTGGCCCGAGAGGTGCCCTCCATCATGTTGAAAACTGTGTCCAATGTCATTGTAGGAAGCAGCAGGTAGCTGTGAAAGGCGGCTCAGGCCCCCATTGTGACCGTCTTGGCGGCAGGTGAAAGGTCACTTCGCAGGCAAGACTCTGACCCTTAACTTTTTTGTGGAGAGTGTCACAAGGTAAATTAATCAGATTTATGGCATTAAGCTCCGCCAATATCTTTATCCTCCAGCAAAACTCTCTCTCGTAGGGCAAAAAAAAAAGAAAGAAAAAGAAAAAATCTTTCTGATGGAAGAAAGTGGTTTTTTGGTTTGTTTTTTTTGTTTGTTTCTTTCTTGCAGTTTTCACTAAAAAGCGAAAATGGCTGGACACATGTAAAGTCCAGAGGCTGGTACCCACCCTTCCTTCCTGGAAGACTGGAGTTGTTTTTTGTTTTTTTTGAGTTTTTTTTTTTTTTGTAAGTTAAAGTGAACTCTCCTGGTACTTAATCAAATGCCCCGCAGCATGGGAACAATGAGGAGAGCAGGTTTTGCTGGTGATGATAGGCCTTCTTGATTGCTGGGCAGAACCGTCTCCTTTGACCAGAGCCGCTCAGGAAAGCGCACAAAAGAGCCATCGCTGGGCTCGACGCGGGCTTGGGTCCCGTCTGGTCCTGGCCCAGAGACGTACCGGCACCGGAGCAGTGTTTCCAAGGGGGGCAGGTAGGTTGGAAGTAACTGAGCAGAGAACCCCCGGGTCCGGAAACCAGAGGCCTGAAGCCGCCTCCCAGCATGAGCGGGAGGGCATCTGCTGATGCTGCAGGTGCTTTTCATCCAGCCTCGCAGGGGAGCACCAACTTCCTGCTGCTAGAAATTTGTCTGCAAATTTTTGCTTATTCAGAAGTGACGGGATCCAGGAGACGGGGGCTAGATATGATAACTTGATTAAGGCTTGCACAGGCGACCCAGATGCCTGGGACTTGGCTGGAAGAGAGCGCGCTCTCCCTCTAATCTTTCACCAGGAGAGAGCTGACAGGTCGCAGCTGGGAGATTGCTTTACCCCGAGCCTGAAGGGGTCAATGTTTCAGACTCAGAGCTCGCTAAATACTGCGGCTGCCTTTGGATACAGCTCCTTGGCGGAAGAAGAAAAGTCAGGTAACAAAGGACCATTTTCTCACATTACTTTGTAGCACAAAATAAGGATTGGATCGCGTCGCCTCGACAAGGGTTTACTGAGCACCTACTATGTGCTAGGCCCTATCTTAGGCACTAGAGATACTGCAGTGAGTGCATCAAGCAAAGTCTGTGCTAGCTTGGGGCTTACAGTCTGGCTGGGGGGTGCTGGCAGTAAAGGCCACCATAAACCTTCCGGATGTCTGGGGGTTAAGATTCTACAAAAAACAATCAAATGAGGAGAACAGCTAAAAAAGGATGATGGGACAGAGACAATGCTTTGAGTACTTGGATCCTCTCTGAAAGATGACCAGAAACGACAGACCTGAGTGAAGGGAGAGCAAAAGCCATGCTCTTACCTGGATCAGAATGTTCCTAAAAGAGGGGTTAGTTAGCAAGTGCAAGGTGCTGGGGTGGGAGCATGCTTGATATACTCAAAGAATAGTCTTTCACGATTTTGCTGTGTGAAGGCAAAGACAAACCCATTTAGCATTCCAATTAATAGCGGTAGGACTTTAGGGACACAGTCATCACGAGGATTAAATGAAATAATACGTCTAATGTGCAGCCCGGCATCTTTGCATAGTAAGAATTTAGTCAATGTGAATTGCTTTATAATCACCATTATTGTTTAGGGGGCACTTGACAATCACACTAGTCCTGTAAGGTAGGTGGGCAAGAACTGTTAGCACCATCTTGTAAATGAATGGAACTCCAGAGAACGGAAGTGATTTGCCAAGTTCTCCTTGAAGTTTAGTGGCAAGAGAGAAGCAGCCTGAGTCCCTAAGGCTGATGCAGAGTCCGTTGCTCAGGAGAGCTGCTGACCTGCGTTGGACTTTGCCTGGGCGGGAAATAAACTTTTACTGTATTAAGCCGCTAAGATTTGGGGGTGGTTTCAACAGCTAACATTACTCAACTTGACTAATACCGTGGGCTGTAAGTGGGGCAGAGAAACCGGACTGTGCCCTTCATACAGCAGAGTTCAGGGGCTCTGTTAGTTGGGCATCTGACTTCAGCTCAGGTCATGATCCCACAATGAGTTCAAGCCTCACAATGGATTCTGTGCTGTCGGCTCAGAGCCTGGAGCCTGCTTTGGATTCTGTGACTCTCTCTCTCCCTCTAGTTCTCTCTCTCTCTCTCTCTGCCCCTCCCCTGCTCATGTACTCTCAATCTCTCTCTGTCAAAATAAATAAATATTAAAAAAAAAGAATAAAAAAACCCAGCAGAGTTCATGGCTTTGGGAGGAGACACTGTGTTACAGAGAAGGTAGTAGAGAAACAGACAATAAAGTACTGCCTCTTGGGGATCGTTTAGGTTTGGTACCATGAAGTTACTTTTTACTGATCATTCAATTTCTTAAGTAGGCTTCATGCTCAGCATGGAGCGTGATGCGGGGCTTTGAACTCACAGCCCTGAGATCAAGACCTGAGCTGAGATCAAGAATCAGACGCTTAACCAACTGAGCCACCCAGGTGCCCTTTGACAGGCTACTTTGATATCTCATCACTGGACTGTGCTCTTCTTAAACTGCATCATTGATAACAGTGGAATCTTTTATCATTAACAGTGGAATCTGTTATCCACTTATCATTGATAAGTGGAATCTTATTATTTGAAGGACCAAAGGATAATGTTTGGGGGTGGGTGGGCGCAGGGAAGAATTGGGACGAGAGGAAAGATGAAATGAGGAATAAATATAAATAAAACTAAATTGTCATATAGGGTATCCTTGACCTTCCGTTCGGCCTCCAGAATTTTCACTGACCCCCAAAGCTTTCCCCAGTCCCATCCCCTGCACCCCAGTTCCCCTGGACCCTGAACATCTCTATATTTTTATCAACACCACTTGGCCCAGCCCCTCTGCCAGGAACATGTTCCATCTGCTTCTCCATTGAAACCCTATGTATCCTCCAAAGCCCTGCTTGAAAGCCACCTCCTCCAAGAAGCCTCCCTAGTCATAATCCAGCATTTCTTGCCCTTGACTTTCACAAAGGATCCCTGTTGACTCGGGGCCATACTCTGTTCCACTTGGAGGTGTGTTACGCCTCATGCCTGTGCGAGCCTGCAGGCTTCCCAAGGCCAGGCCTCTGACCTCACTGCACTCCAAACAGGCCAGGGCCAGTCTCCATTTGGAAAGAGATGAAATAAAATGATATTTTCTATCTAAAAATAAAAGATGATTGCAAATGGTAGGGCGGGTATTTGGAGAGAATTCTCTTTGGAACATGTCAGTATTACCTTGTGCAGACGTCTATACCCTCACATGCACCCTTTGCCCACGGGGCCCCTCATTTCCATGGACAGAAGGAGTGTGATAGTGTATTTTGCTGTTGCCTTTATGTCAATGCTCAAACTCCTCTTCTCCCCTCACCCCCGTCAATTATTGAATGCCTAAAAAAAAAAAAAAAAAAAAAAAACCTACCCAGCAGATGTGTCTGAGTTGTTTGATCTTAAGAGTGAATAGGAACGAAAGTATCCGAGACTCAGATTATGGTGTAGAGGAGGGGAAAAAAATCTTAACAGGAGCTCTGTGAAGGAGAAAGTTTGGCTTTGATCTTACTATTGAATTTTGCTAGTGGGGTGTGTGTTTATATCTATTTCTATTTATCTTTTTAGCTCCAAAATTCCGTGCCGCTGTGCCCGTCTTTTGTAACTGTGCAGAAGGGAGTTTTGTCTGGTTGTGCGCAAAGCTATTTAAGTCATTTAAGGTAAGAATTTAATTTCTCTGAAAAATAAGGAGAGGACTGGAGCTTAATGTATGGATATCTTTTCCTTTAAAGGATTCTAAAATAATTGGGGCCACTTTATTTCAAACCAAATGGAAAAGAGGCCTATTAAAAATCAGAGAGGCCGTGCTTCCAAATAAGGAGGCCCGACTTTATCTTTTAATTCCTGATTTGCACATCTTCCTCACTAAAGAAAAGCCAGACCTGAGAAAGTAGTCTGACCTTTGCATTCTAGAAGAACAGAATTAAAGTACATTTGTTTATTGTTAAGTTCTATCCCAAAGCTTCCCGTGAATGGGACCTCTTCTGTTGAAAATATGTGATTGTTTTATAAGTTAAGTTTTCTAACTGATTTTCTGATAAGATAATATAATAGCACTGGAGTGATGCACGCAAGGTTTTTATTTATTCCTGCAGCTTGTGGGATGATGGATTTTTAGTGAATTTCAGCATGAAATGGAGTTCGTCCACAATCTCACTGTTGCCTTTTCCTCTTGATTTGAGGGCTGCCAAAATGCTTATTAGAACCTTTCTTTCCTTGCATGCAATTCTCCGGTTAATTTATTCATTCACTCAGTAAATATTTATTGAACCTACTATGTGCCAGACATTTTGCTTATATGCTTCTAATCTGTGGTGGGTATTAAAAAACAGATGTTTGAACTGACGAATGGATCAAGAAGATGTGGTTTATCTATACCATGGAATACTACATGGCAATGAGAAACAATGAAATCTGGCCA